>NC_061119.1:209113812-209138608 GCF_002878395.1 Capsicum annuum | reverse complement strand
CCATTTTTCAGGAGGGTCCTGAACAGAAAGTAAAATCCCATTTTTCAGGAGGGTCCTAAACATAAAGTAAAATCCCACAGATGTGCATTTCCAATGGTAGTTGAATTAAGTGAAGCGAATTTGCCCCTATTTCAACAAAGAAAATTTGTTAGTTAAAACTTAGTGGTGGTTTGTAGATCTTGGCTTCTCAAGTATCTGCCCAGCACTCATTCCTTTCATCTTTGTTCTAAATCGCTAACACTTTCCCTGTCTTGCCACATCATTGACCCGGATCCATATTGAGGGAAGTGAATTCCGACTCAAACAATGGGCTTCCATTTTACCATGCCTCTGAGGTGCACCCTTTTCCCAAATCTGAATGTTTCCACGAATCCAACAGCATGTCGGTTGATAGACTTCCTTTGTTTCGTGTTGAATTATGATCATATTTCTTTCTTGGGTTGTTCCTTGGCTTTTTCTCGTATAATTGGAAAGACTAGTAGTAAATTTTGAAATCCGTACTCGCTAGTTTTAACACAGACTTGACTTAAAATGAAAAGAAAATGATGGTGACTTTTATTTTTGATAAATGACATAAAAGACAAAAAGCATGAATATGTAAATGAAAGAAAAGGGCAATGTCCCATATTCAAAAAGAAAACTTATCTGAATACGACAACCAACTCCAATGAGTATGACATGCATTTTGGATTTTCCTGATCTTCCTATCCAAACTCCCCATTTGTTGTTGAGTTCGTACCTTTTCCCACTGAGCCGCTTCTTCAAATCCATTGGACTCATACATCACATTCGATTGACGACATCTTAAAAAGACTTTTGCCAACAAATCTCTTTCTTTTCACTTTTCAATTTTCTCTTGAACTCTCCATCGCCTTACGGTGCCCGTGAAGGTTTTCACCAATAAGACTCTCTCATTTTTATTTCTCTCCACTCACCATCGTCTTATGGTGCCTGCAAAGGTTTTCACCAATAAGACTCTCTCATTTTTATTTTCTCTCAACTCACCATCGCCTTATGATGCCCACAGGGGTTTTCACCAATAAGACTCTCTCATTTTTGTATTTCTTTCCTGATTTCTTATGCTGAGGGAGACAAGCGGTACCTCACAATGTTGTATCATATCCATTGCATGATTAGCCTTAACATTATCAAAAATTGATCTGAAGGACTTCTTTGGTTGTAACTTGGCTTTTGGTTAAGGTTAGAAATGATGGTAAGGGGCTCAAATGATACTTGAAGTGGGGGTGGGACTTACAACTTTCGGAATCGACTCAAACTACACATTAACTCATGCCCTAGTTTCGTTGACTGGGTGAATCTTAAATCTTTATTTGGTTGGACCGAGCCCGAAATAGGGCAGCCTACGTAACTCACTCCCGAGAGAGGAGAATCAGGTTGCACATAGTTCCATCAGCTTGTTCTTTGTTTTGATTTGATTTTGATTTTTTTTTATTTTATTTTTTATTTTCGAACTCTTTCTTTTATTCTTATTTTCTTGACATTTATCTTTGACTCTATTTTGATTCCAAAAGAGGGATATGAAAGAAAAATAAAACAAAGCTCAAATGGGTAAACAAGGGATGACACAATATTTGGATAGAAGAATAAAATGCCTTCATCATATCAATCTTCAAAAATGCAAGTACTAAACATGCAATAAAATCAACAAAGGATCAAATATCATACATAGTATCTTTTGACCGCATCAGCATTGATAGCCATTTCTGCCATTTTGCCTTCAATATCTGTCAAATATAAGGCTCCATTGGGCAACACTTTCTTCACAATGAAGGGACCTTGACAGTTAGGGGAGAACTTGCCTTTCGCTTTAACCTGGTGAGGAAGGATACGTCTTAATACCAACTGACCAACTTCAAAATTCCTAGGACGGACCTTTTTGTTATACGCTCGAGCCATCCTCCTCTGATACAACTGGCAATGACACACAGACGTTAGCCTTTTTTCCTCAATCAAACTCAAATGTTCCAGTCGGGTTTTTACCCACTCGTCATCATCAATCTCTACATCTACAACTACTCGAAGAGAGGGAATTTCAACTTCTACAGGGATGAATGCTTCTGTCCCATACACTAATAAATATGGAGTTGCCCCTTTTGAAATGCGAACAGTGGTGCGATAACCTAGCAATGCAAACGGCAACTTTTCATGCCATTGTCTAGACCCTTGTACCATTTTTCGCAGTATCTTTTTATATTCTTATTGGCGGCTTCTACAGCACCATTGTTCTTTAGGCGATATGGAGTAGAATTTCGATGTGCGATCTTAAACTGTTAACACACTTCTTACATCAAATGACTATTGAGATTGGCAGCATTATCTGTAATGATCATCTTAGGAATTCCAAATCTACAAATGATATTGGCATGAACAAAGTCCACCACAGCCTTCTTTGTCACTGACTTGAAAGTTACTGTTTCTACCCACTTTGTGAACTAGTCAATGGCTACCAAAATGAATCTATGCCCATTTGATGCCTTCGGCTCAATCGGTCTAATCACATCCATTTCCCAAGCCACGAACGGCCATGGAGCATCCATTGCATGCAACTCAATAGGAGGAGAACATATCAGATCACCGTGTACCTGACATTGATGACACTTTCGAACAAATTAAATAGAATTCCTTTCCATAGTAAGCCAGTAATAACCTGCTCAAAGAATCTTCTTTGACAACACATGACCGTTCATATGCGACCCGCATACTCCAGAGTGTATTTCAACCATGATTGCCGAGGCTTCTCTTGCATCTACACACCTTAAAAGTCCCAGATCTGGGGTTCTCTTATAGAAGATTCCCCCACTTAAGAAAAATCCACTAGCCAAACGCCTAATAGTCCTCTTTTGATCGTTGGTGACATATGCTGGGTATTCTCCTGACTGAATGTACCGCTTGATATCCAAGAACCAAGGTTCTCCATCGAGCTCTTCTTCAACCACATTACAGTAAGCATGCTGATCACGACTTTGTATATGCACTGGATCGATATAGGCTTTGTCAGGATGTTGGAGCATTGAAGACAAAGTGGCTAAAGCATCAGCAATTTCATTGTGAATCCTTGGAATATGCCTAAATTTTACTAACACAAACCGTTGACATAGCTCCTGCAAGCATTGTTGATACGGGATGAGCTTCAAATCTCGCGTATCCCAATCGCCTTGAATATGATGGACGAGCAAATCCGAATCTCCCAACGCCAATAATTCTTGGACTCCCATATCAACAACTAACCTCAAACCAAGAATGCAGGCTTCATACTCTGCTATATTGTTAGTACAGTAGAATCGAAGTTGTGCTATTACCGGGAAATGTTGTCCCGATTCAGAGATAAGAACCGCACCTATTTTGACTCTTTTCATATTGACAGCTTCATCAAAAAATAACCTCCTACCTGGACCCGCATCTATAACGACTTCATCGACACACGATACTTCTTCATCAGGAAAATATGTCTTTAATGGCTCGTACTCTTCATCGATGGGATTCTCAGCAAGATGATCTGCCAAGGCTTGGGCTTTCATGGCGGTTTGAGTCACATATACAATATCGAACTCGGTAAGCAATATTTGCAACTTTTCCAATCGACCCGTTGGCATAGGCTTCTGAAAGATATACTTCAAAGGATCCATGTGAGAGATAAGATAAGTAGTATAGGATGAGAGATAATGCTTCAACTTCTGTGCTACCCAAGTTAGGGAACAACACGTCCTTTCAAGAAGAGTATACCTGGCCTCATAAGTGGTGAACTTTTTGCTAAGATAATAAATAGCCTGCTCCTTTTTGCCTGTGACATCATGTTGACCCAGGACACAACTGAAAGAATTGTCCATGACTGATAAATATAAGATCAAAGGCCTACCAGGCTCCGGGGGTACCAGCACGGGCGGATTTGACAAATATCTTTTGATTCGATCGAATGCTTCCTGACATTCTTCAGTTCATTTTACCGCAGCACTCTTTTTCAGCAACTTGAATATGGGCTCACAAGTGGTTGTGAGTTGAGCAATAAACCTGCTAATGTAGTTCAGTCTACCAAGCAAACTTATCACCTCCATTCTATTCTTGGCGGGGGCAAATCCTGAATGGCTTTGATTTTTGAGGGATCCAATTCAATTCCCCGATGGCTGACTACAAACCCCAACAGCTTTCCAGAGAGAACTCCAAATACACATTTTGCTGGGTTGAGTTTGAGATTATACCTGCGAAGCCTTTCAAAGAACTTTCTTAAATCTTTAACATGGTCGGCCTGACTTTTAGACTTAATAATCACATCATCCACGTAGACCTCAATCTCCTTATGCATCATATCATGAAACATAGTGGTCATGGCTCTCATGTATGTTGCTCCAGCATTCTTCAAACCGAATGGTATCACTCAATAACAATAAGTTCCCCATGGTGTGATAAAAGATGTCTTTTCCGCGTCTTCATCATCCATAATGATCTGGTGATATCCGACATAGCAACCCATAAAAGAGGCAACCTCGTGTTTACCACAGTTGTCTAACAAAATGTGGATGTTGGGAAGTGAAAAATCATCTTTCGGACTTGCTCTGTTCAAATCACGATAATCAACACACACTTGAATTTTGCCATCTTTCTTTGGTACGGGAACAACATTGGATAACCACATGGGATAACGAGCCACTCGAATTACTTTGGCTTCAAGTTGTTTCATGATCTACTCTTTAATTTTAATACTTACATCCATTTTAAACTTCCTCAACTTCTGTTTGACAGGAGGAAACGCGGGATCAGTTGACAATTTGTGAGCCACTAATTCAGTGCTTAAACCAGGTATATCATCATAAGACCATGCAAAAACATCCTTATAATCCATTAATGCTTGAATCATTCCATCTTTTAGCTATGGCAAAACATGTACACTAATTTTAGTTTCCCTAACATCTTCTTGATCCCCTAGATTTATTGGCTCAGTCTCATTCAAATTAGGATTCGGTTTGTCTTCAAACTGTTCCAACTCTTTGCTTATTTCTTCTAGTGCTTCTTCTTCATCATATTCCCCATCCTGCTTCATTACATCTTGATTAGTTTGGATTTTAAAATCAAGCTGAAAATCCCGCATGCATGTCATGTCATTAGAATCAGCATAAAGAGAACTGTGTAAAAAGAAAAACAAAATATATTAGACACAAAACAAAAAGGACATTGCATTTCATTAAATAAAAGATAGAAGGGTTTAAACATAGATGCCAACATAATATAAACAAACTAAAATCCGAATTACAACCCTGAAATAACTCGGATAAATAGAAATAAAAACAAAATAAACTACCAAAACTCCCTCCTGACGGGGAGAAGAGTGACTTCCTAATTATTGAGTCGGACAGTTGGACCTATGAATTGTACGTCTGCCATACTAGTACCTTCTCCTGCTTCGACCATATCAACTTCAATAAAAAGGTTCTGGAAGTCATCAACCAATTCAACTTCAAATTCCCCATGCTTCATGACACCGCTTTTAACAAATAATTCACTAAGTAGTGTCATTGGGCGGGGGAGTGACCATGTTTCCTTTTTCCTTCTCTTGGCTTTCTTTAGATCTTCAACCGTAGGCTCAAATCCCAGACCAAACGTGCCCATGTTCTTACTCGGACATATGGGATGAACTATACCGTGCAGAGACGCTCCCAAACCCTTTCCTAGCTCGAATTCGTATTTCCAAAGTTCACTCACCATCATGATAGAAGTAGAAGCCAATTGCGGTCCCGATATAGCCTGCCATTCAAGGATACGATTCACTGGCACTGTATCGAAAGTTTGATGGACGAATGTCTCCTCTACGTTATTCGCTTCAATAAGAGACAAGGGAGAATCTTCGTAGGCTGACAAATCTCCTTCACCATGAATAACTACTTCTTGCCTGTCATGCTCAAACTTAATCATTTGGTGCAGTGTAAATGCAACCGCCTTAGCCTTGTGGATCCACGGCCTTCCTAACAACAGATTGTAAGAGGAGTCTACATTCAATACTTGAAACTCTATGGCGAACTCAACAGGCCCTATGGTCAACATTAGTTCTATTTCGCCAATGGAATTTGATTTTGCACCATCGAAAGCCCTAACATATACATTGTTGGGCCTGATCCTGTCAGCACCAATATTCAACTTTTGTAAAGTAGAGATAGGGAAAATATTTGCACCTGAACCTCCATCAATCATAATATGAGTGACGTATAAATCTTCACACTTCACTGTAATGTAAAGGCCCCGGTTGTGCCCTGTACCTTCAACAGGCAATTCCTCATTAAAAAAGCTGATCCGATTGACCTCAAAGATTTTTCCAACCATTTTCTTGAGTTGGTTGATTGTAATCTCCATAGGAACATATGCTTCATTTAATACCTTCAGTAAAACATCACGATGCTCCTTTGAGTGCAACAGCAAAGATAAAAGGGAAATTTGAGCAGGGGTTTTCTTCAACTGGTCCAATATTGAATACTCTGGCAATTTTATCTTTTTCAAAAATTCTTCGGCTTCTTCTTCGGTGATAGTCTTTTTGATAGATGACTGTCCACTTACCGTTGGCTTGGACTTTCTTATGTTTTCAGGCACGAAACATCTTCCTGATCTAGTCAAACCCCCTACCTCATCTATATTTTCCACAACTTCTTTCCCATAATAGGTCATCACAGTCCGCCCATAATTCCAGGGAACTCTTTTCGTATCAACTATCGGAGGTTGGGTCACTGGTTTGAGGACAATAGGCACTGCCAGTGCTCCTTTCACCGTCAAGACGGGCTGACTCAGAGCTCCCACCACTGTCAACTTAGGTTTATCCTGACTTAAATCAACATACCTTTTGGCGCCTTGTACTATGATCAGGGGTTTCTTTGTGGTTTCTTGGGCTTTATCTTCTTTCATTCTCTCCCAATTCAAGGAAGGCTTTCAAATCCACCGCCGAGGAATCTCGATTATTCTTTAAGGTGTGCATACTATTCTGATATGCCAGGCCATGATATCGAGAAATGCTGGCATATCAGAATAGTATGCACACCTTAAAGAATAATCGAGATTCCTCGGCGGTGGATTTGAAAGCCTTCCTTGAATTGGGCTTAAAACCTTCAACTTTCTCAACCTATCAAACAAGCTAGCATATGACTCCCCAAGAGGTGTGAATTGATTTTTGACTGCCTTCTCCTTGTTATACTCGGGCCTAGGCTGAAAACTAGGTCTGAAGGGGTTTTGGTAATTTGGTGGAGCGAATGGGCGATTTTGTAGAGCTTATGCGCGCCACTGCGGGTAAGAAGAGGTTTGGGCATATGGTTGCGCGCTATATACTGGGTACGGGGGTGGTGGAATAGAATATAAAGGGTTTTGTGGAGGGTAGTAATGGTGGGGAGGAATATATGGAGCTTGGGCGTAGACTTGGGCTTGGGATTGGGGATAGGGGCAAGGTGGTCTTTTGGTATAGGAATGGGTTCCAGCTACGACAGTCGCCACATCATCTTTGTTCCTTTTACCTCCAAATGCACCAGATCTACCTTGAATCGCTTGTGTGGTGGATTTTAATGCGGCAAAACTCACTATTCGGCCGGTCTTAATTCCGTCCTCTATCATCTCCCCCATTTTGAGGACTTCCATAAAAGACTTTCCCATTGCCGAAAGTAAATGTTGAAAATAGGCCTCATCTTACGCCTGAATAAAAACTTTTACCAACTTACTTTCTTTCATTGGAGGCTTTACCCTGGCGGCCTGTTCACGCCACCTTATCGCGTATTCCCTAAAACTTTCGGTGCTCTTCTTCTTCATGTTGACCAAGGATTTTTTGTCCGGAATCAGGTCGATGTTGTACTGAAAATGTTGAACAAATTCAGAAGCCAAATCATCCCAGCTTTTCTATTTATCGTTATCTCAATCGATAAACCATTCTGAGGCCAGATCAGAAAGACTCTCGCCAAAGAAGGCCATGAGCAGTTCTTTCTTTCCTCCTGCAACCCTCAATTGGTTGCAATAATGTCTCAAGTGTGCAACGGGATCACCGTGTCCTGCATACTTCTTAAACTTAGGCATCTTAAAATCGGGGGGAAGATTGATGTCTGGGAACATGCAAAGATCTTTATAGGAAACACTCCTATAATCTCCGATCCCTTGCAAATTCCTCATAGCCTACTCTAAATTCTTCAGTTTTCGGGCTATGATATCCTGTTCCTCTGCTATGACAGGTTTCTCCGTATCAAATGAAAATGCAGGCGGCTGAGTGTACCCATACGGTTCATTCATTTGCAAAGTCGGCTCAGGGGCATAATACTGACTATCTGGAACCTTCAATACTGGCTCACTGGCAAACCTAGGAAGCCTCATTGTGGGACGTACAGCATATATGGGAGTTTCATGTGGTGGCGGAGCCACAAATACCGGTGTGATCGGTGGCACTGGTTGAGCAGCGGGTCTTGATTGGGGAGCTTCCAAGGGCACACCAGAACTGCCAGGATAATAATGTCGCGGAGTGAATCCTGATGCGTCCTCAGGTGACTCAGTAGGAGCAGAGAATTATGCCTGACTGAGCGGTGGGCAGTTATAGATATTCCCAAGACCTTCAGGGAGCGGAGGAGGAGGCATTCCGCTGGCCCATGCCCGGTGTAAATCTATCAATTGTTGCCTGAGCCTCACTACCTCATCATTGTGTTTAGAATTTTCTTCCCTGTGATCCTGATCCGGGTCAATGAGCGAATTTTCAATCTCCCTGTTAGCCATGGCGAGCTTTGCTTTGGATCTAGTGAAGTATGGGTGACTAGCCAGAGTGCTGCAAACCTACCGTTGTTATCTGAAAGAACATGCTCATCAAAGACGACATCCATCAGGATTAGGGCATACAACAAGCATGGGAATCACATTGGTAAAATTGTCCTAAATTTATGTTCATTTCTACCAGCTTTTGAGGGTAGCGAGGTCATTTTAACATCATCCTAATTTTTGTCTACATTTTTTTTTATCTACACTTATTATTACTATTATTATTATTATTCCTTTCCCTCTCTTTTTTTTCTTTTTTTTTCTCTTTTTTTTCGTATCAATCTCTTTTCTTTTCCTTTCTCTCGTTATCTACCTTTACTTTATCATTCTTTATGGCTTTTGTTTTTCCTTAAAAGAGGAAAAATAATGAAAAACAACAAAACAAAATGATTAGATTGAACCCAAAAGTAGGTTGCCTACGTATCATGTTGTACATGAATTAGATCTTGCGTAGTTCGGGCAGCATGTGCAGAAACATTACCCTTTTTTTTTACGAAAACGAAAATAAACAAACCAAGGAAAGAGGTAACATCAAAACATTTTGAAGAAAGAAAACAACAAAAACGTACAAAAGTTTGGGACCACTTTAAAACTAAACAACAAATATGAAATCAAATTATAGACCCCTAAGACGACGTAGGTGAAATTACTAATAAAGACTGTAATACCAAAAATAACTTGACTTCGACTTAAATCAGACACCACTCTACAATGACAGACACATGAAAGACTCAAACTGAATAAAGATAAGAAGTGCTCTTTCAGAAAGGTGCTCTGCGTGATGACCCTGGCTGATATGGACCTGCCTCTGAAGTTCTCTTTCTCCCATTTAAGCTTTGTAGCATATCCTGTAAAGACACCCTGATACCGAGGAGGAAGCTTCGGGCCCGTATTCCTGCTTCATGAGGAGTGCACTTGGAAAGATTATTCTGACATCTTTCTACCATCTTGAACAAATCTGCTAGCTGAACCCTCAGTGTTTCCACTTTGGACCCTACACTTTCATCCTGATGATCGTCTACTATACATTCTTCCTGTATTCTCCTTCTAAGCTACGCTGGTAAGGGTTGACTGATACCCCGAGGGATAGATTGAAGCCAGACCTCATATCCCTGAGTGTACCCCGAATTATCCAAACTTTCTTTGAGTATGTCTACACCTAGCTTTGTCGCATGCTTCCAAAACTGCTCATACTTGCTCTCACCTAAGGCTTGGTCCTTGAAGTACTCAACATCCTTCCGAAGATCCACTGTTGGTGGCACGTCCTGCAGCCTACCTAACTGGCGCATTACCCTAGAAGGATTGTATGTTCTAGTGCAATTGAGCCCTAACATAACTAAAGGGAACTGCGTCTGACAACCCAACAATACTATCTTCGGGCGAAGCCACAAATAAGTCCACAAAATATTATCCCTAGTTCTTGACTCAAGAAATTCAATCCAAGCGTCGACTCCCACGGGTAACGAGAATTTATCCAAACACAACCTGGAGTCCATGGCTTTCACTCAATTGGGAATACAACGATCCAACACATCTGGTCTAACTAAAGCAGGCGCATGCAAATGCTCCATCATCCATAACTGCAATATCAGGTTACTGCCCTCAAAAAATCTCCTTCCCCCCTTCACTTCGGTTAAAGCCTTATATATTTCTGTTAAGATATAGGTATGAGAGTGAACCTTCCCTTTTGATTAATGCCCTTGTCGTTTTGATCCTTATGAAATAGGGCCATCACCACAGATTGCAAACGGGTATTAATACGTCTTTCTTCTAGTGGAAACACTAAAGTGCCTAACAAAGCGAGGGTGAAGACTTCAAGACGCTTTCTCTCCCACCTCTCCTTAGTCACATGAAATTCATCCCAAAAGCAATTAAAACCTTCCGAGGGCCCGAATCTAGCAAACAAAAAATCTAGGGAAACCCACGAATCACTTAAACAACCCAAACGGATACCCTTACTTTTTAAACCACAAGACTGCAAAAATCTCACTCCAGTATGATTTCGTGCTCGGATCATATCCTTCTTGATATAGGGCAAATACAACAAACCGGATATTTCTGCCAAAGTAGGAGTCATTTCACATTCCCCAAACCTGAACACCAAACTACTTGGATCCCAAAAGGTCAACAAAGCTTCTATTAAATCTGGCCGAGGGGTAACATGCAGAAGTTCCATAAGATCACCCAATATTTTAATCAGTTTCTACTGATCAACATAGTTAAACATTTCCCACCATTTGATTAACTTTTTGGACACCTTGACAACCATCAGAACTCTATACTGGGTGGACAAATCCATTCTGTAATAACACACAAGACGTTATCTCAAAAATTCGACAGGAGTAGAAGATTTCCAACCCTTGGAATTTTTGACGCAAATATGTGTCGATGGGACAGACCACATTCATGACTCCAATTTGCCGAACAGAAGTACTGAGCGAAATCAGTCTACTTGGCAAACGACTCCAGATTACGGGGCGAGAGACCTAGGCTAATAAGAAAACAAAGACCAACACAAAGATTTACCGGACCCACGGAGGGTTACCTACGTATCCCAACCCAAGGGAAGGGAATCAGGTATGCGTAGTTCATCCAGATTTAATGATTAACTAATAAATTGACCCTAACTTAAAAGACACTACCAAACGAAAAAAAACTTTTGGATTTTCAGCTAGACACTGACACCACCAATTATGAAGAAAAAATCCTTTTGGTATTTTTGTTTTTGACAAATAAGTAGAAAAGGCAAACAAAACCCTCTTTTTTTTCATTTTTTTTTAATTTTTTTTTTGAATTTACGGTACTTTGAGAAGACAAATGCAAAACATAAAAAAATCTTTTTGAGTTTTTGGATCGTGAAGAACAAAAGCCATAAAGAATTCTAAAATAAACTACAACATTCTTTTTTTTTTCATTCTTTTTGACTCCCCTTTTCTATTTTTCTTTTTCGTTTTTGCCTACGCACCTTACTCCTAACAAATTTTTTTATTTTTTTATTTTTTTTAAAAAAAGAAATCAGTCCGTCAAATGACCACGTTACCCTTAAAAATGCAACAGTTAGCACGTAGGGATGCTTTAGAGGGGAGTCTCCTACAAAGGGACATGTGGGTCCCGCTAGGTCTCCGTATGATGCACATAAGCATGACCTAAAGGCTGACCTACATTGTGGTTTACTAACAAGGCTGTTCGGGGGAGCGTATGGTCGATAGTGGCTACTTTGCTTTCCACCTACTCCATAAAACCGACGGCTCCCCCCTTAAAATAAGGGTGACTCAACTAGAGGTTGTGTACAACACGTGTACTACGGACTTGTTGCAGAAAGAAGGCCGGGGGGTGGACTCATGATGACAGATATAAAGCGGTAACACATAGGATAAATACTATAAACAAAGAGCACGAAAATGCACAAAAGTGAAAATAACATCAACAATAATCACAAACAATGCTTATACACTCGTAATGCCAAACAAAGCCGATACGACTCCAAAAATAGCTCGAATTCTCATACTTTCCCCAGCAGAGTCGCCAGAGCTGTCACACCCCTTTTTACGTACTCCAAAAAAAGATATGGTTATTTTAGTTTAAAGTCCAAAAGGGTTTTATTATTTAAGTGACAAGAAATGAAAATTTATTTCGGAAAAGGATTATTTACATTTTTTATTCAGAGTCGCCACTTGGCATAATCCGGTGTGCCAAGTCACCTTTAGAAAATCCTTTTCGAAACCATTTGACTCTTAAACTGGTTTGCGAACAGAGACTCCGGCTAAGGAATTCTGTTGACCGAGGGGAAGGTGTTAGGCACCCCTCGATCCCGTGGTTCAACCACGGTCGCTTGGTAGAGTGTATCAACTATTTTGGCATTACGAAATGTATAAACCACACAAAAGCATGCAAAATAATCGAACAATAAACAAAACAAAACAATCCAAAATGTAAAGTCCAGTTCAATTATACAGTCCAAAAATAAATAATGCGGAAATATAAATCTATTCTGCCCTAGACTAATGTTATACTACGCTCTACCGCTTCACCCGACGCCTCGGGCCTTCACCACGAACATCTTCCAAGTACAAAATACTTTGGGGCATTCCCCGGTGAATAAATACATATGATCTCGGGGCATTCCCCGGGCAAATGAGTATAATTTTTCAATGTGAGAAAACCAAACCATTCACCCAAATTTCAAATATTCAACAAAATTTCAAACATTCAACAAAACCCCAAATTCTAAATTTTGCCTACCCAACCTACGTTTTCCTATCCAATTCGATGGCATTTACATTCAAACACAATAAATCAAAATTTGTTCGAATCTAACATTTTCATCAATTTTTCATTTCAACCCCCCAACTTTTTTTTTATCGATCCATTAAAACATGGTCAAGTTCTTTCCTCAAACCTTCGAAAATGAATCACCAAACGTCATGATCATAACATCAACATCAACAAAAATCCAACAAAAGCATAAACCCATCACACATAAACACAACCAATTCAAAATAATCAAGATAAAAAAATGAGCTAGAGAAATGGACCTTCACGGAATTCGTTCTTGTCGGTAATAATAAAGAAATCCGGAGCCAAAAACTCGTGTAGAAAACCTCAACAGCGACAAAGCACCAATCGACAAGCCAACTCGATGCAAATTTTGAATTTGTAGTCCGACTGAAAACCCAATTTTTGGGGAATGGGTTCACCAAAAAGGTCCTCACCGGTCCTCCATTTCGAAGAGAACGTGATCGGTGAGGAGGGGGGAGGCTGAGTCACAGCTGGGGGGTTGCATGATTGGCTAGTGGCTGCTGGAGGTGGTACCGGGGTGACTGTTTCGCGTGGTTGGTGGCTGGCTAGATTCTCGCCGGAGATGTTGAGACGTGGCTGGAGAGAGCTATTGACGGCGTTGGGTGGTGGCTCAACGGAGGGGGAAAAGGGAAGGCTGGCGGCGAATAAGAGGTGGATAGCGGCGCCGTTTGTTGACGTGAGGTCGGTGATGATGCATGGCAGATCTAGGGCGGCTGGTCATTGTCGTGGTGGCGTTGGTCGGAGCGGGGACTGGAAGAGGAGCTGGCTATAGCGATGGTGGGTTGGTCGTCGTCGTTGCGGTTGAAGCGACCGCGGCGTCTCGCCGGAGAGGGAGAGAGGAGGAGATCGAGAGAGAAGGAGGGCAGCTGGTTTTTCGATTTTTTTTTTTAGGCCCCCCCTTATGTGTATCAATTATGTGCGTGTATATAGGCTGTGAGGGTGGGTATTGGGGTAGGGTAGGTGGGGTAGGGTATGAGGGCATGGGGTAGTGATGTGTTGTCCAAAATTGATAGGAGGATTGGTTAATTTTGTTACAAAAGAATAATTGGGGATTAGGTTTGTTAGTGGGTTTGTTATTTTTGTATTTTTATGGAATATAATCATACGGGTGAGGGCACGTGGTAAGACAGGGATAAAAATGTGTAACTTGGGTCTTCGGGAGGGACAAAATTAGGTGTCTACAATCCATTAACCACTTGAAACTTCTGGTGGTAATATATATATATATATATGTGTGTGTGTGTGTGTGTGTGTGCTTACACTAAAATATATGTTTATATTTACATTATTATATTTAAAGTGTGAAAGATGTTTGAAAAGTGATTGGAATTTTTTATACTTCATTAAAAATTTTCGTAATAGACAAAATCATTTAATTTTAAGTAATCAAAAATTACACGTGCGAGACATGTTCGATTATATTAGTATAAATACAAGTGCGAACTATAAAATACAAATACAAATGCGAACTCTAATATATATTCAAAAACAAGTGTGAACTATAAAATGCAAATACAAATATAATTGTATCAACAAATATAAAAATATAAATAATAATATAAATACAAATACGATAGGCAATTGTGATCTTTTTGTTAAAATTCGTGGCTTATACTCGAGTATTCATAGTTTTTAAAAATACAAAAAATATAAGATAGAAAAAAAGGTAAAAAAAAAAAAGGAAAAAGAACAAAAAGAACCAAAAAAAAAAAAGAAAGAAGAATAGAAAATAGAGATATAAAGAAAGGAAAAAAAGAAAACAAAAATATAAAAGAAAAAAAGAAAAAACACGAAAAATTTTTTACAAAAATGAAAGAAAGAAACGAAAAAGAAAAAAATGAAAATAGAAAAAAAAATTAAAAAAGAGAAGAGAATAAAATTTAAAAAATAATTGTAAATACAAATACAATACACGGTTATGATGTATTTGTCATCATCCATGACTTGTATTCGATGTAGTCATATTTTTTAAAAATATAAAAATATAAAATATAAAATGTGATTAATGTAATTATGTTTTATAAGAATATAGACCATTGAGTAAAAACGAATATTACGGATGTGAATCAAAAACATCGACTATAAATAATAATATTGTAAAATATGGCTATGGAAGGTGAATTTTGTGTCAAACTATGTATTTTTAAAACATGTTCTTCTTTTTTTGGTAAGTAAAGTAGTAGTATTTACCAAGTAACATTGGATGTACATTCCCCAGAAGTCGGAGCATAAGCCTCAACTTAACTAAGCAAAAATCAGCATACTATCCTATCATTACAAGGAAATAAGCCCCCAAGGATAAAAGTTCATAGTTGTCTGTCGCCGAGCAAGCTTGGTCTTCATGGTTCCCCGTACATGAACATCTTGAATAATGATGCGCACCAAGGCTCCCTCCTCTTTCCGCCTTTGCGAGATTACCCTTGCATCCCGTTTCAGCCAAACATGATAAACAAAACCTGCTAATGTAGATCTCAGCTTGTACACTCTGGCCAGTAGCATAAGTAATTGCCCATTGTTTCTCCTCTTTCCATGTAGTGACTTATCGCTGGACGCCTTGCCATAACAACAGTTTCCTCCATATCTACCTAGTATAAGAGCACTCAAAAACACAAATGATCATGGCTTTCATCAGCCTGGTCACACAAAGGGCAGCTAGCTGAAGTAATTGCACCCCATCTCATTAGTCGGTCTCTAGTAAATAATCTCCCCAAGATAGCAAGATGGAGTATAAAAATCCATTTTGGATTATTACATGTAATTCTCCTCAAACCCACTTTAGGCAGAACCTTTCCCATAAGTACATAAACTTTCTTGATGGAGAAATCAGCCAGCCTTAGCATCACTGATTCAAACCATCCAATTTTATTCAGTTACTTCTTGGCATTGAGGAATTTTTTTGACCATCAAAGAAGCTCTTTCACATTTAGCATCCCATATGGACCCCTGTTTGATGTAGTATGTATGCACCCACACGACCCATAGCTTGTCTTTTTTGGCACCAACATTCCACAAGAGCTTACACAATGCTGCCTTGTTTCATCTGTGCAGCTCTACTAGATTAAGTCCACCAGATACCTTAGGTTGACACAATGTTTCCCAAGCCACAAGTGCTTTTTTTTTGACAAAGTAATGCTGCCAGTTCAAAGGTATTCCCTACACAGTCTCTATCATTTGAATTACTTTCTTTGGTAGTAGAAAAATTTGCGACCAGTATATTTGTATTGCAAAGAGCACACTCTAAATAAGCTGAATTCTCCCAGAATAAGATAGTAATTCTGTTGTCCAAGAAGTAATTCGGCTGCGCATCATATCAAGTATTGGTTGGCATTGCTGGACAGTCAGTTTTTTGGAACTCAAAGGGACTCCTAGGTATTTAAAAGGTAGTTCCCCTTTCACAAAACCCAAAATCTGCAAGATAGCCTCTTGGTCCCATGCTTTACCCCCCTCCCCCCTAAAAAAAAATAGATGGAACTTTTATCAGAATTTTCTTGTAATCCCCAGGCTTTGGAGAGCTCAGTGAAGCATTCATATAAAATAAGGTGACAGACTGTACATCACCCCTACTGAATAGCAACAAGTCATCAGCAAAGCTCAACTGAATAATCTTTAGCTTCTCACACTTTAGGTGGAAATTAATATCTGGAACCTGTTGTAGTCTCTTCAAGATTCTTGTAAAATATTCTATTACTAACACAAACAGGAAAATGGATAGAGGGTTTCCTTGTCGTAATTCTCTTTTTGCAGGAAAAGGTAGAGAAGGATTACCATTGACCAACATTTTGGGAATGAGAGTGACGTCAGTACAGTTGATAGGTTGATATATACATCTAGAGGTGAAAAACTCCATAACAACAGCTTGCACATCATGACTTATAATTGGCCATGCCTTCTTGAAAAATACAACATTCAAGCCATCACAACCAGGTGCTTTAGTATCCCTTATAGACATTAAAGCATCATATATTTTGGCAAGTCTGACAGGCTGAATTAGTCTTGAGTCAATGATCTCTATTTAACACAGGTCCCATTTTAATATTACTAGGATCAATAGCACAGAGGAGTGTCACAGCAGTGCCTAATAAACCTCTATAAAACATGGTAATCTCTTTTTCAATATCCACATGATTTTGTAAAACTGATCCTGAAAGAGAGATTAGCTGGGTAATACTATTTTGTGCCACTCTATTCATTATACTTGCCAAAAAGAAAGAATTGTTTGCATCCCTTAGCTTCAACCAGTTCACCCTTGACTTCTGCTTAAGTTTACTTTCCCCAATCAGGCTCCATATCTCCAAATCACTCCTGGTTTCCCTTTTTTGTTCAAATAAACCAGGTTGATGATCAGTTCTCATGGCTTCCTGCAATTTAGCAAGATGATTTCTAGCAGCTTTGATCCTATTAGTAATATGTTGGAATTCTTGATTATTCAGTTCCTTGAGCTTATGTTTATTCCACCAACGGTTTGAATTGATGGTGTTCAGCCAAGCAGTTCAAGAACTTGAAAGATTTAGGGTCTCTATGTTTTGGTACTTGAAAGGCAACTCTAAAAGGTGAATGATCAGAGAATCCAGGATCCATGACCAAAACCTCCAACTGAGCCATTTGTTGTAGCCAAACAGAATTTACCAGGGCTCTGTCTATGGTACTGAAAACATGCGAATTAGTCCATGTAAAATTGCGGCCAATCTGCTTTTAATTCACTTGTTCCAGTATCTAGCAAATATTCTTTGAAATCTTCCATTTCAACTTCCAGGACAGGACTGCCAACTATCCTATCATGGACATTCGCAACTACATTGTAATCTCCCATAGCTAGCCAGGGACTTTGGCATGTACCGTCTGTGAATGCTCCTCAACGAATCCCATAGGCTTTTAAATAGATAAAATTGAATTAATGGTTAGATAGATTAAATGGAATAATTTTTCACGTGTATATCGATGTAGATTGGTCAAATAAACTTTTTAACTCAGGTGGTGTGTTTAGTGGTATTTCGTTAGAGAAAAGGATATTTTTGAGTAAAAAAATTAATGTTTTGAGATAAAAAATCAATAAAAAGATATTTTTAAGCTAAAAAATAAATGAAAAATATTTTTAATCTATTTTAAATAATTTAAAATTTTTTTTTTATATTTTATTATATTTATTATAATTAAAAAAATAATATAATAAATTATATTTATTATTTATTACTTTTTAATTTGTGTGTTAAGTCAATGGACAAATTCCATTAGACAAAAAAAGTAATTGTTGCAGTGAAGAAATATCAAGCCATACACGAATGGCAAGAAGACAAATGTCATAGTTGTAGAAATATTGAAGAATAGCATACTTGCTTCGTTTAGGATTAGTTGGTCCCTATAAAATTGATACGTTTATTAAGAAAAATATTTATTAGAAATATATTTTATCAAATTAACTTATTAGTTATACTTTAAAAATATAAATTTAAATATATATAATTTATTTAGTTATTTATTAATAAAGATATTATTTAAAAAATATGTTAAAATTCTTTTAATTTTATTAATAATATAATTAAATTAAAATAAATATTTTAAAAAAAATAACTAAAATAAAACGGAGAAAGTAGGAGAAATTTTAACATGAGCGAGGCCCATCTAGTGTTAGTTGTGTGAGGGATTTTTAAATTGGTAAAATAATGTGTTGTGGGGTTCATTATATCAACTTAATTAATTTACCCTCTTCCTCACCAATTTATTTTTTTCTTTTTTGCCTTTTATTTATCTTTTCTCCTTACTCTTTTTTCTTCTTCATATTTCTGGATCTATGTATTGTAAAATCAATTTGACTATTTCCTTGATTTTGTTTTATTTGGTTCGTTAAAGATTCAAATTTTTTTTTGTATTGGTTAACAAGTAAAAATTAAATATTATTTTTAATATTACTGTCACACTTAAATAAATACATTAGATATTATAACAATAATAATATACGTAGTATATTTTCACATAGTGGGTCTAAAAAGGGTAGAGTGTAAGCAGATCATATCACTACCTCAAATAATGTAGGTAGGTTGTTTTTGATAGACCCCCAACTTAGAAAAATACATAAGATATTAATTATTAAAATTTTCAATCTAAGAAAATTGGGGAAATTTTTTTAGCCAGAAAACTTTCAATAAAAAAATTTTAAAATGAGAAAACAAGATTAAATGAACAAAAATGAAATTTGAAAAATTCGTAACTGATTTCAGGTTAATTTAATGATAATAAAAATAACTCATGGTTTGTCCATAAACTCTAAATATTTTTTTTTGGTTTCCCATCCAGTGCCCCGACTAATCTGAATCACACGTTGCAGGGCCCATTAAAGTGGCAACACTCCCAACAGGATTTTTTCTGTATCCAGTGTCGAACTCTCGATATCTGATCAAGGGTGAAGCAGTCTCATCCACTGCGCCACAATTTATGTTGGTAATATTTATGTTATTTAATGACTCATGAATGTCTTTCACTATTTTATTATGAGTTTATTTTTTTATACATAAATTAAATTGCATTTGTATCAAAATATTATTTTACTAAATTAATCCTATTGATTATATTTTGAAAATTTAAATTTAACTACTAATACTTTATATAGTTATTTAATAATAAATACTAAAGAAATAGCATGAAATTTTTATTTTTTAAAATAAATAAATAAAGAGAAAAGTTATTTTCATCGGACCGAATAAATAAAATTGAGGGAGTAATAAAATTGATTTTAAAACAGATTAAAACAAAAGAAAACTGTCGAGAAAAAAGAACTTAAAAAAATATAAGTGAGAAAGAGATACTAATTAACCAAAAAACAAAAGAGACAGGGAAATACTAAAATATACTTTCTCTCTTTCAATTTATGTGTTGGTTTTGATTTCGAGATTCAAATAAAAAAAATTTTGATAGTAATTTTTTCATATATTTTAAAAATATTTTGAATTGATCAATAATTGTGATTTATAGTAATTTTTACTTAGTTTTTGAATATATAAATTTTACCTAAAAACTTAAAGATTATGAGCTCAAATTTATGATTAAATTTAACTATTTAATCATTAAAAAATAAATATATAAATTTGAAGAGAAATTAAAATAAAAAAAATATAGTGTAGGAATAAAGAAGAAAATTAAAAAAGAAAAGATTAAAATAAAAGGAGATCAAAAAAGGGACATGTACTTACACAAAGGGGCCGTAAATATTTTTATCCATATTAAACTTTGCCGAGAAAGTAGTAGCACAATAAAAAGAGACCGGGAAAGAAGTAGGGGTGAGTTTTGAAGGAATCATAAAGAAGAAACACGTGTCCTACCCTACAAAAGAATGAAAGGCGAGGAGTCAACATATATATACTCCCTACTAGACGCCACTTGTCCGCTTACTACATTCTAACTCCTCCCACCTCCTCACCCAATATATATATATAGTCCCTCCAACTTATTTTATATGTGGATTTTTTAATTAGGCATAAAATTTGTTTTAAAAAGTAATAATTTTATAAAATTTATGAAATTATTCTTTTTAAAATTTATTTTTTAATGTAGTGAGATTCAGTAAAAATAAAATAGAAATATTATCATTAAATAATCATCATATAAGAAAAGATAGATTTTTTTTAAGATAAACTAAAAAAAATAACGCCACACAAAATAAGACGAATTCTTTTTAAGATTAATTCTAATTGCATTGTAAATATGTGATTGCTAAACAAATTGAATCATGTGCTAAGAAATCTAAAAAATATTTGAAAATTTATAATAGCAACAAATAAATAATTTATGAATTACGTAGTTTAAAAAATATATAAGAAAATTATGCAATAATCAATATGTGATTACAAATAATATTATCTATAAAAGTACACATTCAATTAATAAAAAAAGAGGAACAATGTTAACATGGATGATAAGAGAATTTCTATTTTTATTTTACATACTGCATAGTCTACCTCTACAAATGGAGCAATAACTTAATAATGTAAAGTGAATTTAGTTAGAGCTATACAATGATCTCTTGTTTTGAATCTCAAAATAAATTATAGCGATGTTCATGTGAACAATATCATTTAATAAGTCAAACCTCTGATGTACCCGTGCATTGAACTCAAATTATGAGCATATTGATGGGATCTATACAGTATATCGTCGTGCGAAAACTAACAAAGAAATCTTGAGCGACGCTAACAAAGAAAAAATTTGTATGAGGACTACATTGTGAATTTAGTTGTATAGTAAATTTGGCTAAAGCTATACAAAGGTCTCTTGTTCTGAATTTCAAAAAGAACCACAGTGATGCTCACGCGAACGAGGTCATCTAATAAGTACAACCTCTTCATGTACCCTTAGAACATGATTGAACTCAAATTGTAAGCATATTAATGGATCTATACAACATGACATCGTGCGAAAGCTAACAAAAAAATCTTGACGGACAATAACAGAGAAAAAACTTATTTGAGAACTATATTGTGGATATAATATTGAGTAAAGAAAGAATTCTCAATTTATAAAAATCTGAAACTTTTCCTATCAAAAAAGAAATTAATTATCCAAATATGATAAATTTTATTTTTCTTCTATAAGTTATTTATTAATATAAGAATAATATTGTTGATGTCCTTTTTCACTTCAAATTTGTGTACGTTTTTAATGTCCTTTTTAACATTAAATTTGTATTCTTTCCTTTTATGTAATTTAAAAATTAGCATGGAATTCTCTTTAAGGTTTAGTTTTTTTTTCCGTTTTTCAAGACGTATTTGGTTTTCCTTTTTTATTCAAATTTATATGCTTATATTATTTAAATAGAAAAATTTATATAATAGAGTAAATGACGATTTTGTCTATTGTAGGGTATTTTAATGAAGGGCAAAAAGTTCAAATCTCTTTTCTAAGGGCCTTCACAATTTTAATATATTATAGATTATAGATGTAGATATAGATTATAGATTATAGATTATGGATTATAGATATAGATATAGATATGATTATACATATAGATTATAGATTATAGATTATAAATTATAGATTATAGATATAGATATAGATATGATTATACATATAGATTATAGATTATAGATATAGAATTTATAAAAAGTTAAAAACATGTAATCCAAGTCTAATTCTTTTTCTAATATTCTTTTCCACATATTTTAGGACTCATATATATTTTTTACCATATATTACTAAATTCCATCCTATATATTTTAGGAATCCTTAATTTAACAAAATAATAATTAAAAATAATAAAAAGATGATTTTATCTAAAGTATAGACTTTTAATGAAGGCAAAAAGTTCAAATCACTTTTCGAAAGGTTTTCAAACTTTTAATATATTATAGATATAAAATATAGATATAGATATAGATATAGATTATAGATTAAGTAGGTGTTCGATCATGAGAATTTATTTAATTTTTAAAAAAACATTATTTTACTTTAATAGGAAAAAAATTATAGTATTTGATTATAGAAATAATTTTATTTTAGTGAAAATTATTTTTGAAAAAATAAAAACAAGTAAAGTTTATTTTTATTTTTTTCACATTTATTTTTGTAAAAAAAAAATTAAATAAATTTAATTTATATACATAGTCAAACATAACTTCAACATCAATGCCAAATCAACTTCGACTTCAATTTCAACTACAAAAAATTATTAATCCATCCATTTAAAAAAAATGACCTACTTTTCTTTTTAGTCCGTTTAAAAAAAGAATGACCCCTTTCCTTTTTTGGCAATACTTAAATTTCAAAATTTTCACATGGCATGTTTAAAATTAAAAGATTAAAGGATATTTTGGTATATTTGATACAATTTTAATTTAAGACTACAAAATTCAAAAGTCTTCTTTATTTGTGTCAGGTCAAATTAGGTCATTCTTTTTTAAACGGAGGAGTATATCATTTTTATAGCCAAACTAGATGCATAGAGCCCGTGCAAGCACGGGCTCAGCATAGATTATTTTTTTATCTTAATTTATGTGATATCATTAAAATTTTAAGGGTTAATTAAATTTCTTGAATGATTTTTAAACATTTGAAGTTATTAATTATTGTGATGTATAATACTTTATAATTTTGTAGATAATATGTGTTACTTTTGTTATTTCAATTTATGCGACACCGATAAAATTTGGAGAGTTAATAAAATTTTTAATATAATTTTTAAATTATCGTGTTGTTTTTAAATATTTTAAGTTGTTAAGTATTGTAATTTATAATCCTTTTACATAATTTTCAGATAATATATTTGTTTTTTCTATTTCAATTTATATGCATTGATAAAATTTAGAGAGTCAACTAAATTTTTTATATAAAGCTTCTACACATTTTGATTTTTTAATTATTGTAATTTATAGTATTTTCTACTATTTCTCAATTAATATATGTTACTCTCTCTGTCCCAATATATGTGAGTGTGATAGTATTTAACAAATCAATTAAATTTTTTATATGTCGTGAAATAATTTAAGTTGTACATCTTTTAATTTTTAAGATGTTAATTATTGTGATTTATAATATTTTTACATAGTCTTTTACAATATATAAAAGATTAAATTTTTTAGACATTTTAAATTGTTATTGTAATATTTAGAATAAATTGCAAATTACATGAATAGAGAGCATTTAAAACTCTATTCATGTAATTTGCAATTTATAATGTTTTTCAGTATTTAAAAGATAATTTATAATATTTTTCATGCAATTTGCAATCAATATATGTCACGCTCCTTATCCAAACTTTTATGGTATTGATAGTCAATTATATATTTAAAATAATTTAAGTTTTTTGATTATTGTGATTTATAATATTTTTTCTTCCATTCCAATTTAAGTGACATTGGTATAATTTTGAGAATCCGTCAAATATTTATATCTTTAATATTTTTAAGCTGTTAATTTTTGTAATTTATAGTATTTTTTTACGTATTCATTTGGTCTCAATTTATGTGACATAAATAAAATTTAGATAATCAATTATATTTTTAATATATATTTTTTAGATATTATAAGTTGTTAGTTATTGTAATTTATAATACTCTTTCCTCGTTCAAACTTTTGTGGCATTGATTATCAATTATATTTAAAAATAATTTAAGTTTTTAATTATTGTGTTTTATAGTATTTTTTCTTTTATTTATATTTAAGTGAAATTGATATAATTTCGAGAGTCAACCAAATATTACGATTGAAGTAGCGAAGCAGACATGTCTTCAATGATGCATAATAATAAATTACAAGTGATAGAACAAAATTTTTATAAAAAAACACTTGTGAAAATTTTTTAAATGGGTCTCATATAAAACGCCAAGTTAATATAAAACATCAAGAGCTAATTTATCATTTTATGTCTATTTTATTTTTTATTAAATATTATTAATTTTTAATACTTAAATGACTTATAATAATTAATTAGGGTGATATAGTAAAATATTGGTTTAAGCAGCTAAAACAAACATGTCATAAATGTCTATTTTTATTTTTCTTACTAAATATTATTAATTTTCTAATAAGTAAATGACTTAAAAAAATTAATTTGGGATGATATACTAAAATTACGGGTAGAAGTAGCTGAAACGGACATGTCATAAATGTTTATTTATTTTATTACATATTATTAATTTTGAATATATTAATAATTTATAATAATTAATTGGGAGTGATATAACAAAATTACAAGTTGAAGCAGCTGAAGTAGACATCTCATAAATGATTATTTATT
>NC_061119.1:209105059-209110812 GCF_002878395.1 Capsicum annuum | reverse complement strand
ACAAGTTGAAGCAGCTGAAGTAGACATCTCATAAATGATTATTTATTTTTTATATTAAATATTATTAATTTTTAAATATTTAAATGATTTATAATAATTAATTAAGGTTGATATAGTAAAATTACGGGTTAAAGTAGCTGAAACAGAAATGTCGTAAATAGTTATTTACTTTTTCTAATTATTAATTTTTCAATACATAAATAACTTATAATAATTAATTAGGGATAATATAGTAAAACTATGATTGAAGCAGCTGAAATAGACATATCATAAATGTCTATTTTATTTTTAATTAAATATTATTTATTTTTTAATATATAAATAATTTACAATAATTAATTAGAAATTATATAGTAACATCACGGAATAAACAATTTGAAGCGTGCACGTCGAAATCCGCCGAAACTGGCTCTTCTATACTCTCTCTCTCTCTCTCTCTCTATATATATATATATAGAGAGAGAGAGAGAGGGAGAGAGATGCATAGAGCCCGTGCAAGCACGGGCCCAATATAGATTATTTTTTTGTTTTAATTTATGTGATATCGTTAAATTTTTAAGAGTTAATTACATTTCTTTAATGTTTTTTAAATATTTTATGTTATTAATTATTGTGATGTATAATACTTTATAATTTTATACATAATATGTGTTACTTTTGTTATTTTAATTTATGCGACACCGATGAAATTTGGAGAGTCAATGAAATTTTTAATATAATTTTTAAATTGTCATGTTGTTTTTAAATATTTTAATTTGTTAATTATTGTAATTTATAATCCATTTACATAATTTTCAGATAATATATTTTGTTGTTTCTATTTCAATTTATATGCATTGATAAAATTTAGAGAGTCAACTAAATTTTTTATATAAAGTGTCTAGAGAAAATTGAAGGAAATGTGTCTTTTAAGTCTTGAATAAAGGATTGGTGATATTGATCAACTTAAAGGATCAAACATCATTAGGAAACTTGATTAAGTTAGTTGTGGACTTGATTAATATTTTCAAAACTTTCTAATCTTTTCAAGAATACAAATCAACCCAACCCACACCCCTCTTCAATCCAAATCAACCAATCTCTCTCTCGACAGCTTCTCTCAACTCTCTCCCAACCAAGAACAACAACAACAATAACAAACCCAATTTATTCCCACATAGTGAGGTCTGAGAAGGGTAAGATGCACGCAATCCATACTACTACCTCCGGAGAAGTAGCAAGGTTGTTTCCGATAGACCCCCTGCTTAAAACAAGGAGTAGTAATCAACTCCAAACAAAAAGATGACAATACATAAATACGCTAATTACAAAAGAATAGTAAACAGAGGAATAGTAAATAAAGAAGAGTAAGCAATTGTAATACAACATGCAACAAGGTAGCAAAACAGGCTTAATATACCCACCAAGTAAAGCCCTACGCTACCTACCCAACTTGACGCTAGCCTTCTAACCTAATACGCGTCCTCCAGATCTTCCTGTCTAGGGTCATGTCCTCTGTAAGCTGTAACTGCTCCATGTCTTGCCTAATCACCTCTCTCCAGTATTTCTTTGGCCTACCTCTACCCGAATCGGTGCATCCGTGCCCCTCCTCATCACATGCCCAAACCATCTTAATCTTTCTTCCCGCATCTTATCCTCCACTGAAGCCACTCCCACCTTCTCCCGAATAATCTCATTCCGAAATTTATCACCCCTAGTAAGTCTACACATCCAAGACAACATTCTTATTTTCGCCACCTTCACTTTTTGGATGTGAGAATTCTTTATTAGCCAACACTCCGTGCCATACAGCCTGGCCGGACGGACTGCCACCTTGTAGAATTTGCCTTTAAGCTTTAGGGGAACCTTCTTATCACACAACACCCCCGAGGTGAGCTTCCACTATATCTATCTCGCCCCAATACGGTGAGAGACATCCTCACCAATATCATTATTCCCCTAAATCAAAGACCCAAGATACTTAAAACTACCCCTCTTACAAACCGCCTGAGAATCCAACCTTACTATCACCTTGTCTTTCTCCCTCGAGCCATTAAACTTACATTCCAGATATTCGGTCTTTCTCCTACTCAACTTGAACCCTTTAGACTCAAGGGTCTGTCTCCACACCTCTAATTTATCATTCACCCCCTCCTCCCCGAGTCTCATCAGTCAAAACCACATCATCTGTAAAAAATATACACCAGGGCACCTCTCCTTGGTATGCCACGTCAACATATCCATCACCAAAGCAAACAAAAATAGGCTAAGAGTAGATCCCTGATGCAACCCTGTCAAGACAGGGAAATATTCTGAATCACCTCCCGCCGTCCTCACCTAGGTCTTAGCTCCCTCATACATGTCCTTGATTTCTCTGATATACGCCACCAGGACCCTACTCACGTCCAAGTATCTCCAAAGGACTTCTCTAGGGACTTTGTCGTACGCTTTCTAAAAGTCAATAAACACAATGTGCAGGTTTTTTTTCCTTTCCTTGTACTGCTCCACCAGTCTCCGCACCAGGTGAATTAGCTCCGTAGTTGAGCGGCCGGGCATAAATCCAAATTGGTTCTCCGAAATAGACACTACCCTCCTCAATCTCTACTCGAACACTCTCTCCTAAATCTTCAGAGTGTGACTCAATAACTTAATACCTCTCTAGTTGTTGCAACTCTAAATGTCACCCTTATTCTTATACAGAGGTATCATAGTACTCCATCGCCATGCCTCGGGCATTTTCGCCAACTTAAAAATGTCATTAAATAAATCGATCAATCACCTCAAACCAGCCTCACCAGTGAACTTCCAAAAATCCATGGGAATCTCATCAGGCCCCGTCGCCCTACCCCTTCGCATCCTACGAACAACCTCTCTAACCTCCTCCACCTTAAAATGTCTACAATACCTAAAATCACGATACTCTTCTGATTGCTCCAGCTCCCATAACACAATTACTCTATTTTTCTTCATCATTCAAGAGCCTATGAAAATACGACTGCCATTTTTTCTTAATATGAGCATCCTTCACCAACACTCTACCATCCTCTACCCTAATAAACTTCACCTGATTAAGGTCACGACCCTTCCTTTCCCTCATCTTAGCCAGCCTAAACAACCTTTTTTCCCCTCCTTTCTCCTCTAACCCCGCATAAAGCTCTCAAACGCTGCCGTTTTAGCAGCCGTAACTACTAGCTTAGCCTCCTTCCTCGCTAACTTGTACTCCTTTATATTTACCCGCTTCTCTTCTTCATCCTTACTATCAACCAACTTAGCATACGCCCTCTTCTTAGGCTCCACTTTCTTCTTAACTTTTCTATTCCACCACCAATCCCTCCGATGATAACCGGCCCGGCCCCTAGACACACCCAACACTTTCCTGGCAGTCTCCTTGATGCACCTAGCCGCCCTATCCCACATACCATCTACGTCTCCCCTACACTCTCACACCCCCATACCAGTCAATTTCTTCCCTATCTCCCGTGTATTCACTGGCGTCAAGCCGTCCAACTTAATTCTCAGTCGACCCTCCACACCCTTATTTCTCTTGTCCTTCTTTATTCCCAAGTCCATCACCAAGAGCCTATGCTGTGTCGAAAGATTCTCACTCAAAATGACCTTATATTTTTTACACAACACCCTATCCCCTTTCCTAAGCAACAAAAATTCAATTTGGGTCTTGGCTATCGCACTTCAGAAGGTGATCAGGTGATCATCCTTCTTCAAAAAGCTCGAATTCACCACCACCATCCTAAAGGACCTCGCAAACTCTAACATAGCAGTTCTCTCCTTATTTATCTCCCCAAAACTAAAACCACCATGTACATCACAAAAGCCTCCCGATAACACCCCGATGTGCCCATTGAAATCCCCTGCTACAATAATCTTCTCATAGCTAGGCACGCCTCGCACCACCCCATCCAAGTCCTCCCAAAACCACATCTTCTCCTCCCCATCCAAGCCTACCTGCGGCACATATACACTACATACGTTTAGGTTAAACCCCCCAAAGACCAACTTACTAGTCATCAACCTATCACTAATCCGCTTAACCTTTACTACCTGCCCTCTAATCTTTTCATCTACTAGGATTCCAACTCCATTTCTACGCCTCTTACTTCTCGAGTACCAAAGCTTATAACTATCCATATCTCTAGCCTTAGACCCTACCTACTTGGTCTCCTGGACACACGCAATATTAATCCTCCTCTTTCTAAGAATCTTTACTAGCTCTATGGAATTTCCCTGGAGAGTCCTTATATTCCAAGACCCAACTCTCAGCCTATCAACTCTAGTGACACGTCATTCTCTACCGCTCTTAACGTCAAACCTTTCCCCCCTCCCCCACTTGCCCTACTCTTGTCCCCCATCCCCAACACAGCCCCCCACCCCAACCCCCTCGGATATGACCCTATTCTACCATCAACAACCACAGCCACTACACTAAGAAAATATAAACAACTACACCACGAGAATATAAACACCTATAGTCACAAAACAACTGCTGGGAATACAAAGCACCAGCAGAAAAATAAGGCCTACGCAGAGTAGATAGAATAAGCAAGAAAAAAGTCAATACCATAAATTAAAGGCAATTACAAAAAATCAAGAGCTAAAATAATCAGGAAACGTAGAGGGGACAGAATAATACAAAGAAACTAAATTATTGGGAGTAACTAAATTGTAGCGAGTAACTAAAATTTCAAAGTTTAGTTGTCACCGGGGTACTTTGTATGCTGCTGATTCCAAAGAATTTTGTTGATAAAACTAGTTGTTGGAGATGCATCATCGGCTTAGACCTGTCGGAGTTTCGACCGAACACCGTCGACGCTTCCTATGGAACTTATTGGAAGTTGTACGTCGCTTGAATATCACTGCCTGTATATCATCGACACTTCTCGTGTACCGCTCGTACCCATCCCAGGAAGTACGTCGATTTGGCGGGTCTAGGTAGGGGTAGAAATAGAAAGGGTAGGGCTGGGTTAGAAGTGAGGGTGAAGAGAAATAGGTAGAGAGAGAAACGAAGAGGAGAGGGAAACCCACTTATCTGATTCTGGCGTTACCTACGTCATCATTGAAGTCCGACGTTAACGGTCAATGAACTTGTAGGAAAGGAGCATGAGAGAGAGAAGAACGTGAGAGAGAGAGAGAGCCGTTATAAAGTTCTACAAAATTTCTCCCTTCAACCTCCAGCGATAAATAGTCAGGAGAGTTCCTTTTCAACTTTCAACCATCAATCGATGTGAAAACTTCTCCGACGACAACAACTTTGAGTTCTTCATTATCCCTTTTTTTCACAGGTAAAAAATTATGAAGAAACAGAGGAACTTGAGCCAAAAACTCTTCTAGTATTAAAATATGGACTGAATAAAACCGTAATTTCTGACATTTGTTCTTCTTATTGTCGTACTGTTGATTCGAATTTGTTGGTAATTTTTGGTCATAGTTGATATTCTTAGTGTGTATGTGTGTGTGTATGTGTGTTAGTGTTGATGGGTTGATTTATTGTTTGTCTTGGTAAAAATGGTGTTGCAATAGATAAAACATCTGATGTAATAGATAAAACATCTGATGTGACAGATGAATACATCTGGTGCATCAAATGGAAACATCTGATTCAACAAATAAAAATCTGATGGAACTATAAAAATCTAATGCAACACATGAACAATCTAACAGATCATTCGTCTGTTGCGACAAACGACTCTTCTATTTGTAAGAAATCTAAACAATATTGATCCAACAGATAACTGATTAATGATCTATTTTTATTATTT
>NC_061119.1:209036343-209102059 GCF_002878395.1 Capsicum annuum | reverse complement strand
TCTGTCTTTGTACATGTTCTTTCTTATACACGGGCTCCAACTATTTAGTTAGTAACCCATATGCCTAGACCCAATGCATTTTTCCCACAACGGTGTTGCACACACCGGTCATTTATGTGTCGTTCAGCTAACACTCGATGTATGCAAGCGATTACGGCCCGCACGTTGCACCGGTTGTATTTCTTAGGAGCTGGATATTCTTATTTTGACCTTAAAAAATCCCATGATTCCTTCGCCAAGACTTCAGCCGGCAAATGATCCATCAGCTTACTCTGCGTCAACAACTTAGGCAACAACTTCAAGAGTGGCTGCATGTGGGTTAAAAATGTATTCTCGCTAAAGACAGGTAAGTTGCAATCATAAACCTTAATCTTTCCCTCGTATAGTAGTATCTCAACAATGAAAAAATATGTGACATCCACGTTCATGACTGCAAGGATTCTCTTTGCCTTGGTCCAGCTCTTGCCGTGTGGGTATGGCCTCTTCCCTTTAGAATATTTAATCACTTCTTCATCCCACTGGAACGTAGAAACTAACTGATCAAATCCCGATCCACCGAAATCAGCTATCTTATAGAGTTTAGCAGACCTATCCTTGAAATTATTGTAGAAGTTAAGGTCTATTATCCTATCGGCAACATCATAAGCATCCGAGTACGCTAATTGCTGCCCCTCCTGAGGCAGAGAATTTCATCAATATACTGTGGTATAAAAGACAATTTTTAAATAGGTTAGTAATTATATAGAATAAAAACACAATGGAAAGAATTCGATGCTGAGGGTTCTCTGAATCAGTTCACAGATTACGCAACCAACGCAACTTATGCAACAGATGTGTATTATGTTGCCACAGAATACCAAGTTGTTGCAACAGATTACATATCTGTTGTACATATTCTTCTTCATGGAGTAGATTGGAAGGCTACGTTAGCAAAAATAAACTTACCTTGTCCTCGTACCACACGTGCATATTTGTTATATTCGAGAAGTCTTTGGCGGAAAATGAATACATGGTGTATTCTTTTTTAACCTTTATCTTGATGAATTCTTCCAGTTCCTTCTTCTTCTCCTTGCCAAGCGCCGCAAATATGTCCACCTTCTTCGGTGGCCCCTGAACTTCAATAACTCTTGGAGCGGAAGGAGTTGCAATTTTTGCTGATTTCAAAACGGAGAGAATTTTTCTAATTTTTCTTCTCTTTCTCCTAACCTCCATTGTAGGAGTGCATGGCTCCCTCACCTCGTTTGATGGTATGACACCCCTCCTGGATTTCAACTCCTCGACAGCTTCAGCAATAGCCTCTAGCTTTTCAAGGAGTTTATCCTCTCAGTCCTTGCATACTTTGCATTTACAATGAAAATATGAGGATGGGGAGGGGTGAGAGGGACCACTGTAAGAGTGGGAGGGATCGGTGTAGGGGTGAGAGGGAGGACTTGTGCAAGGGGTGTTTTCAAATATATTTATTTTTTGCTGAGCACTAACATGCTCATAATTACGACTGGCAGCAGCAGGATGGCTGCTACCATCACAAACAACTCCACAAGCAACACCCCCAGAAGAAGCACCCGGATCTGTTGCAGTTTAAGGTTGGTCGTGAAGAGCTTTAACATTAGGCTGACCTTGCCTAACTGCTCTTCTTATGGATGTTGCTCCAGTCAATTCCTTCTTTATTAACTCCACCGTTAGGTCTTCTTATGTATCAAAAATACCCAGAGTAAGAAAAGAAGTCATCCCCAGCTCATCAATGGTAGGCACGATCCAAGGATGCACAACCTATAAAAAAATAGAAGGAATTTAAATCATATAATAATAATTTGCAGTCAATTGGGTTACATGGGGCTCGAGTTACATGGATGTTAACACAGCCAACTTATGCAACAGACGATCTAGCTACCGCAATAGCTGATCAGTATGTTAAAACAGATTGATAATATGTTGCATCAGATTACTCATCTATTACATAATTTGCAATAAATGGGTAATCTATTGAGTAGGGTTCAGATAACCAGAGCAACAGATGGTTAATCTATTGTGAAATATGGATCGTCTGTCGCAATAGATTACCCATCTGTTGCACCAGTTGCAGTTGATGGGTAATCTATTGCAACAGACGATCCATCTATCACAACAGATGGAACATCTGTTTTAATATCTTTCTTTGAGGCAAATTATTTTAGTTGAAAGAAGACGTACTGCATCATCCGGAGGGTTAAAGAGATCAGCCTCGTTAATATTTTTTTTGCTGCTCTCTGCTGCAGCCAACCACCTAAGGATCCTTAGATAAGAAACCTTATCCGGGTAATCCTTGAAATGCTTTCGGAGGGAAAGATTGGCTTCACATGCCCAAGCCTAAAAATTATAAACAGGAAGCAAGCAAAAAAAAAGTCATAACTATATTCAATATAAATTAATGAATGAATAAAAATAGTGATCAATTTTACCATGAAATCTCAAGGAAAATCGTATAATATGGTCTTCTTTGGCTTTAGATTTTTCAGTAAATATTTGACGGTCACGTAGTAGCTATCGTATCCCTAGGGATAATCATTGAATTTCCAAAAATCATCAGCAAGCGCCAAAAAATCATGTTCTATGACTTTCCTGACATCTCTTGCCAATAAAACGGAATGGACAAACCAACTAAGCACAATTTCTCCCTGTAGTGCTTTGGTATGTCTTTATTCTTGAGATCCGCCATCAAATCCTCCACTCTGTAGCTAGGTCCAACAATGCCCAAAAACCCATCTCTTTTTACCTTACGTTTGTTGGACACTTTGTGGGGTGCATAATTTTAATGTCTGCATAATTTTTTAAAAAAAGGTGAGAAATTTCAATAAATTATTTTATGCCACATAGCAAAAAAAATACTCCAACGGACAACCCATTAGTTGGAATAGATGGGGAACCCGAATCTATTTGAAGACCTATTTAATATCTCTCAACAAATATTCCACCTGTTGCAACAGATGGACAAATTTCAATAAATTATTCTACGCCACATTACAAAAATACTCCAACGGATAACCCATCAGTTGGAACAGATAGGGAATCTGTTTGAAGACCTATTTAATATCTCCCAACAGATCTTCCACTCGTTGCAACAGATGGACCACCACCACCATAACCTATGTCACCACCAATGCCACCAAGACCACCACCCCTGCCACCAATACCAACACCAAGACCACCGACACCACCGCTAAAAACACAAATACCAACACCACCAACAACAGCCACCAACACCACCACAAATACTATCCAACATTACCACAACAGTCAACAAAACACTGAAAGAAAAACTAGGGTTTTCTCGGGTGCTTCCTACCTTTTTAGCATCAAAACTCAAAATTGTTAACCCATTCTCAAAGATAATACAACTAAAAGTCTTTTTTTATATCATTAACTAAAAATCCCTATTTTGTAGAATAAAGAACAAATGTAGAACTCTGCTCAAACTCTGTTACCTATGAATACAAAGAAAATGATGGATATAAATAGGAATGAAGTAAAAAAAAAACAACTATATTTGGTCATAAATGGGAAAAAGATCGATCTGTGAGCAATATGTTGAGTAGTTGTTGTTTGTATTATTGAGAGAGAGAAGACCCCGAGAGAGAGACAGAAGATCGAGAACTTCAGATTTGAAATAAAAAGTTTTTCACCCAAATGAATGATTTGTATGGGTTGATTTGTAATTTTTTAAAAGAATGACAAGTTTTGAAATTGCTAATTTGGTCTGAATTGATCTTAATTAATTTTAAAAGATATAGTTTTTAAAACATTGAGTTGATAAGAACTCATTTCAACTCAGAGTGATCGATCGGCGACTCAGATCGGGATGAACGCAATACCAAGGCCATGCAATTGCAAAGACTCGATTAGATTTGTAATTGACCCTGTGAGCTCATTCATTCATCCCTAGTTCAACCTAAATTAACTTAGGTACTGTCAATATCCTAACATTAAGTTGATGAGAACTCATTTCAACTTAGAGTGATAGATCAACGACTCGGGCTGGGATGAACGCAATACCAATGCCATGCAATTGCAAAGACTCGATTGGATTTGTAGTTAACCCATTGAGCTTATTCATTCATCCCTAGTTCTACCTAAATCAACTTAGGTACTATCACTATCCTAACATTGAGTTGATGAGAACTCATTTTAACTCAGAGTGATCAATCGATAACTCGGGTTGGGATGAACGCGATACCAACACCATGCAATTGCAAAGACTCAATTGGATTTGTAGTTGACCCTATGAGCTCATTAATTCATCCCTAGTTACACCTAAATCAACTTAGGTACTATCACTATCCTAAAATTTGGTTGATGAGAGCTCATTTTAACTCAGAGTGATCGATCGATGACTCGGGTCGGGATGAACGTAATACTAATGTCATATAATTGCAAAGACTCGATTGGATTTGTAGTTGACTCTGCGGGCTCATTCATTCATCCCTAGTTTCACCTAAATCAACTTATTTACTATCACTATCTTAACATTGACTTGATGAGAACTTATTTTAACTTAGAGTGATCGATCAATGACTCGGGTCGGGATAAACACAATATCAATGGCATGCAATTGTAAAGACTCGATTGGATTTGTAGTTGACCCCGTGAGCTCATTCATTCATCCCTAGTTCCACTTAAATCAACTTAGGTACTATCACTATCCTAACATTGAGTTGATGAGAACCCATTTTAACTCAGAGTGATCGATTGACGACTTGGGTTGGGATGAATACAATACCAACGCCATCCAATTACAATACCAATGCCATGCAACTCAAAAGATATCTATTGATGTCTTCTGAAGAATTGCTCCCTAGCAAGCATGTCTAGTGACAGTGTAGACTTTTGCATAACAAATATCTTGTCATCTATATTAGAGAAGAGTGATCAGCAGAAAGGATGACAAATTGAGCTTGTTTGATTTGTGCACTAACTCAATCATATTTTTTTGATAGGGTAATGAGCTCGGTGTTACGTAACATTTAATAGGCTTGTAGAGTCAGTTTAGATCACATGCTATGTAACTCCTTGCTTATTAATTTATCAAATTGGTTGAGCAAGATGCATGGAGCAACGCTCAATAAAAGTGTGTTGTTCAAATATTGGGACCATATCTTCAATCTGCATCAACATATTTTGACCTAAAATAAACACAACGACCCTCCATGTATCCTTTAAAGCTTCTGAAGAAAGTGTTCAGAAGGTCTTCTAGAATGCCACAACTTTGAAGGTAGTGTTCCTGATCGAGCTCACAAGAGATGAGGAACTCCTTACCAACTTTAAAGATGGCAACAACCAGCTTGAATACAGAATCAGCAAGCTAGAGGCAAGCTTGAAAATTATCGAGATTCATATACTACAGCAAACATCTGATCTTCTTCAAGGAATGTTGAAAGCATGATAAGGTAAGAAAACACAATCAATTAATTCATATTGCTAAGGAAGTAATGATACTTTATTTGCCTTTTAATCTCATTTGTGGTTCTGATCAGGTCAACGATAGTGGACCTGATCGAAAACAAAAACAAGAAGGCATGGGATGAAATTTAAAATTCAAAAATTGTTGTCTTCGCTTAGATTCCTTATTTTAACTGCAATTGTTGTTGGTGTAAGTTTTCTAGACTTGTTGTACATCATTTCAACCCTCGATACCCATGAGGCTTCTTTGTTGGTCTTTTCCTATTTTCTATCTAGGTGATAATCCCGACCACGCAGCTCCCAAGCAAAGTGTCCATCTGTATTATTTTTCTTTCAGAGAGACAACAGACGAAATTACATTACCGGATATACTTTCAAATTTGCACTTGATTCAGGTTTCACATCTCTTAAGATAATTCCATTGGCCAGATTTGTTAGAAGTTACTTTCTACCCTATGTATCTTCTTCAATTAGCTCTAAGATGATATAGTCTTCCATCAACCACCTATTTTCTCTCAAAGGAATTCTCCTACTACACCTTCTGGAATATAATCATCACCCCAAGTGAGCAACCCAACCATATAAATTTGGGCCAGGGGAATTTCTATTGGTTTTTCGTTCTTGTTTGATGCAGTGTGAGGCTTCGAAGGTGTTCCCAGAGTCCAATGCACACTTAAAGTAAAGTCCAATAGCTATTGGTTCTCTGCAATGACGACAAATATTGATCCCTTCTCAAAACTGGACATGCATAAACACGAGCAACAACCGTCAGTAATTTGTAACAGGGTATCTACACCATCTTCATGATGTCCTCAGCCTTATCAATTTTGAACCCATCAAACTTAACGGTACAATGCAGGATCTTGTTTGAATGATCAATACCTAATTGGTTAAAAACTGTATTCACAAAAACATTGTACTTTGTGTATTGTTCCAGTGACCTTATCAGTAATACATACTTAACTCCCACACATATGATAGTGGATCCATCTGCACGCACCTTATTCTTCCTAGCCCATCTATGGCTTAAATTGAATAAACAGATGACTAGCTAGTTGCAACAGATGCCACATCTATTTATATTGTCAAAAAATTAGAGACATCTGTTATGACAGATGATCAACCTGTTACAACATATGACGTATCTGTTGGAGAAATCAAATAGATATATACAGGTGTTGCAAAAGATTGCCAGTATGTTGTAAGTTAGCTAACAAAAAGAATATATTTTGCAACAGATGACCCATCTGTTAGATTTATTTTAAAGCAATTTTCTTTTCTTTCCGAAATACAATAATTTATAAATAGGTCCCTCCTTACAAATATGGACGCTCCAGATTCTTACAAGAATATTCATATCGAGTCCTTGCGTGAACTTCAAAGGTAGTTTGATGAACTCCAGAGAAATTTGGCTGACTTCGGAGCAAGGCTGAGGAGCAAGGCTGCTGGATGAAAAATGTCCGATTGACAATAATAATACTAGTAGTAATAATAACTAGGTAATATTTTTTGTTTTAGCGTATGTGTTTTCCTCCTTTTGTATATCGGATCTACCCAATGGATTCAAAAATCTATGTTTCATTTGGTGGTCGACTTTGAATTTTTAATTCTTATTTAGTATTTAATAATCATTCTGTTTATTCCTTGTTCTTAACATGTCGACGGTTGGTGGTAGGGATTGAGCAATTTGTGTCAACAGAGGTTAATCTAATGTGACAGATCAATCATATGTTGCACTAGGCAGTTATTAATAAAAAAGGGTTATTGTTGCTATTGAGAGGGTGAATAAGACATGACTTTTCGATTATTTAATATGAAAAATGTTTCATAAATAAATAATAAGGAAATAAATGATAAACACAATTTATAACCGTAAAAGAATGGTTATTTAATTTTAATAATTGATCGTGACTTTTTACCATTTTTGTTTTTGAATTTATTTTTAAAATTATTTATTATATAATAAAAAAAAAGTCACAATATTGGATTAATTAACTTATATGATGATTGTTAAGAAAAACAAGGTGAAGGTCGGTCGTGACTTTTTGTCTAAAACAAAAACACATACATTCAACAGTGTTGCTGATGCATCAAATTCCCCATTTGTTGCGACTAATGTATCAGCTGTTAGAAGAAATACAAAAAAATATTAATATAGAACGTCTATTTGTTGCTATGGATGGTATTTTTGTTGCAACTGATGGTTTATCAGATTCAACAGATATACAATCTGTTGCTAGAAAATAAAATGGCTAATATTTTATTAAAGAATTTGAAAAGGTATTTTTTTTTATTTATAAAATAAGAAAGTCAGCAAATTTGGATTAACGATATGATGATAAATTTTTTTTAAAAAAAAGATTATATGTTGCAACAAATATATTATCTGATGCAATAGGTTCACTATTGTTACAATAGATGATATATCTGTTGTCACAGATGATTTATCTGATGCAACTGATGTAGAATCTGTTGTCACAACTCAATAAAAATGGTTCTTGAAAAGAACTAATTAATAATAATAATCTGAAAAGTCATGACTTATCACAATATTTCTTAATTTAATTAAGTCATTACTTTTCACAGTAATAAAAAATGTAATTAATAAACGGACGTGAATAGTTAGATTATATGTTGCAACAGATAGGTTATCTGATGCAACATATTTTATATTTGTTGCAACAGATGATATATTTGTTGTCACAGATGTGTTATCTTATGCAACAGATATAGAATCTGTTGCCACAACTTAATCAAAATGGTTTTTGGAAAGAACTAATTAATAATAATAATCTGAAAAGTCATGACTTATCACAATATTTATTTTCTTAATTTAATAAAAAATATAATTAATGAATGGAGGTGAACAGTCGCGCCTTTTTGCCTCTCATTCAAATTCAATCCCCTATAAATAGGTCCCTCCTTACTCAATCATTCATTCAACTACACTATTTATTTATTGCATCTCGTCTTTCATATTACACTCTAGAAGATTATGGCTAACCCAGTCTGGGGCATTGCTTTTCTGCAAGACGCCGTGAATGAACTTTGGAATCAAGTTCGTTACCTACAATAGGAACTGGGAGGAGTTAGAGAAAGAATGCTCCGCGAGATACGCAGGCTGAGGAGGGCCTTGCTACTTCCGGTTGAAGATTGGCTAGATAGCAATGATGATGATGATGATGATGATAATAATAATAATAATAATAATAATAATTAGATTATTATTTTTCTTTTAGTCTATTATATGTATTTTTATTTGTTTTTGTTTAGTAAAAAAATTATGTTTGATCTTTGACATTTTAATCCATATTTAATTTTCATTCTGTCTATTATCTTCTCAACAAACATGTCGATGATTCGACGTAAAAAGGCATAATTTAGAATCCAGTAGCAATAGCAAAATTTATCTGTTGGGTTTGTTGCAGGGGCTGATGTGTTGTTCAAAACAGATTACTCATGTTTCAACAGATAAGAAGTCAAATGCAACATATAAATAGTCTATTTCAACAGATGACTAGTTTGTTGCTTGGCTCTGACGTTTTAATTCGTACTCCCCCAGTCTCAAATTATCCATCCCAAATTGAGATGTCACATTGATTAAGAAAAATAATTAATAACATGCCTAGTGTACCATAACCCACTGATTAGTTGGTGGGACAGTAGACGTGTTTGAAATAACCATTGTTTGCTATTAATCGAAATTTTATAAGAGAAGAAAGCTTTTAACGTCGGTCGGTGTATAGTCCCCTATTAAATGATGTTTCCATTTTAATTTGAAGAAAAAGTGATTAATGCAGCGTTTAAAACATGGATTTTTTTAATCTTTTCTTGATTAATGAAAAAGACAAGTAAAATGAGAAATAAAATTAGAAAAGTTGGGACGGGTAATTGGACATAAGGAATAATTTTGAATCCAGTAGCAATAGCTAGAGTTGAAACATATTGGTTATTTGTTGGGTTTGTGGCAGGAGCTGATTTGTGTTGTTCCAAACAGAATAATCATTTGTTGCAACAGATAATACGTCTGATGCAACAAATAATACGTCTGATGCAACAGATAAATCTTCTAATGCAACAGATAAATAGTCTAATGCAACAAATAAATCTTCTGATGCAACAGATAACTCATCTGATGCACCAGATAATTGATCTGTTTAAATTATGGGCACTTATGTTGGATTCATGATCGGGGTTCTATCCATTGCTGGAAAAACAGAAGTGTACCCAGATGACAAATACGAATAAAAATTATAATTTTACTTACCAAAGTCACCTATGAAGTAATGTCAAAGTGGAAAGTGATGTAGTAAACAAAATTTGACCTAATAAATTGGTCAGATAGCAGTAGTAGCGTTGTACCAACAATAACAACAACAACAAATGGTCGATAAGAAGAAGATGAAGATGATAATGAAGTAGAAGATGATGATAATGAAGCAAAAGATAATGAATAAAGCCGCTGATACAATGAACAACAAAAATCGTTAAGAGAGAGAAAACAACAATGGATGAGAAGAGAGAGAAAGACGCCTTTTTTCCCTTCGTTTCCCGTTATTTTAGGTAAACATTGGGATCAAAGTGTAAATTTAAAATTTTGTGAGTTATTTTTAAACTTTCCCAACTTTCTTAATCCATAATAAAGTAATTATGACCTCCAACTAATAATTAAGACTTGTGTCACCTACACCTCATTTTAAAACTCTTTTGTCACCTATGGCCCAAAGCCCCAAGTTTCTACACATTTTGTTTTTTTAATTATTGTAATTTATAGTACTTTTTACTATTTTTCAAATAATATATGTTACTCCCTCTGTCCCAATATATGTGAGTGTGATAGTATTTAACGAATCAATTAAATTTTTTATATGTCGTTAAATAATTTAAGTTGTACATTTTTTAATTTTTTTAAATTGTTAATTATTGTGATTTATATTATTTTTACGCAGTCTTTTAAAATATATAACAGATTATTTTTTTTAGATATTTTAAATTGTTATCTATTATAATTTATAATATTTTTCATGTAATTTGCAATTAATATGTCACTTTCCTTATTTAAACTTTTATGGTATTGATAGTCAATTATATATTTAAAATAATTTACGTTTTTAATTATTGTGATTTATAATATTTATTCTTCCATTCCAATTTAAGTGACACTGATATAATTTTGAGAGTCCGTCAAATATTTATATCTTTAATTTTTTAAAGTTGTTAATTATTGTGATTTATAGTATTTTTTACATATTCATTTGGTCTCAATTCATGTGATACAAATAAAATTTAGATAATCAATTATATTTTTAATATATTTTTTTTAGATATTTTAAGTTGTTAGCTATTGTAATTTATAATACTCTCTTCTTGTCCAAACTTTTGTGGCGTTGATGGTCAATTAGATTTTAAAAAATAATTTAAGTACTTAATTATTGTGATTTATAATACTTTTTTGTTCATTTATATTTAAGTGACACTGATATAATTTTGACAGTCAACCAAATATTACGATTGAAGTAGCGAAAATGACATGTCTTAAATGACTCATAATAATTAATTACAAGTGATATAACAAAATTTCTATAAGAAAAATTACTTGTGAAAAAAATTTATATGAGTTTCATATAAAACACCAAGTTAATATAAAATATCAAGAGCTAATTTATCATTTTATGTCTATTTTATTTTTATCATTAAATATTATTAATTTTGAATACTTAAATGACTTATAGTAATTAATTAAGGTGATATAGTAAAATAGAGGTTTAATCATCTAAAACAAACATGTCATAAATGTCTATTTTTATTTTTTGAACTAAATATTATTAATTTTCTAATAAGTAAATGACTTATAAAAATTAATTTGGAATGATATACTAAAATCAGAGGTAGAAGCAGCTATAACAAACATGTCATAAATGTTTATTTTATTTTTTATTACATATTATTAATTTTTTAAGATGTGAATGGTTAATTTATAATAATTAATTAGGGGTGATATAACAAAATAACGAGTTGAAGCAACTGAAGTAGACATATCATAAATAATTACTTATCTTTTATATTAAATATTATTAATTTTTGAATGTGTAAATGATTTATAAAAGTAAAGGGATATAGCAAAATTATGGATTGAAGCAGCTGAAACAGAATTATCATAAATTGTTATTTTCTTTTGTTATTAAATAATATTAACTTTTTAATTTAATGATTATTTATTTTTTTATTAAATAATATTAATTTTTTAATATTTAAATAATTTATAATAATTAATTAGAGGTGATATAATAAAATCACGGAGTGAAGCAGGTGCAAGCAGGGACATCTTCGACATGCTTGCTTGTGCTGCTTGCTTCGGCTGCTTCAATAGTAATTTTACTATATTACCCCTAATTAATTATTATAGGTTATTTAAGTATTAAAATTGTAATATTTAATAAAAATATAAAATAGACATAAATAGAAATTAATATTTGATTTTTTAAATTAACTTGATGTCTTATATGAGGTCCATTTATGTTTTTTTTTCACAAGTATATTTTATAGTAATTTTATTATATCACTTCTAATTAGTTGTTATAAGTCATTTAAGACATGTCTTCTTCGCTTTTTCAATCGTGATTTTATTGTATCACCCCCTAATTAATTATTATGATTACATTAGAAAATTAATAATATTTTATAAAATGGACACAAAATGATATATCAAACATAAAACATTTGATTGACTATCAAAATTATATTAGTGTCACATAGGTTGACTTTCGAAATTATATTAGTGTCACTTAAATTGGAATAGAAGAAAAAATATTATAAATCATAGTAATTAAAAATTAAAATTATTTTAATAATTAATTATCTAAATTATGTTTGTGTAACATAAATTGAGATTAAAAAAAATAACATGTACGAGCCCTTCAATGTCTAGTAATAGTAATATACATAATAGGACTTAAAATTAGGGGAAAAGACAGAAACGACACTTCAAATTAAACTATTTTCATGAAAATGGCCATGGAATTTAAATTCCACTTTTTAGTCATTTCAATTTACTGGCTTGTTCTATACAGTTTCTTCACACCTTCTATACAATTTCTATACATATGTTATACATATAAATATTCTATACGAAAATTATACAGTTTTGATACACCATTTATATAATAACTGTACATTTTTTGTACATGTTTTATACAATAATTATATAATTTTCATAATTTTTCAATATATTTTTTATATATATTTTATACATATACATATTTGATAGAACTATACAATTTCTATACATTTATCTTATATAGATCCATATTCTATTTAACAATTATATCATTTTTATATAATTTAATTATTATTTTTAAATAATTAAAAAAATCAGAATATTTGATCAGTTAAAAAATTTACAACAACAAAAAATTAAAATATTTTTAAAAAGAACGAAATTTCTAAGTTGAATACTGTATCAGTATTCTTTATAGAGTATATCAATATTATATATGAATTATGTAAGTCAAAATGACTCAAATTAAAAAATAAATATAAAGAGAAAATAATATAGTTAACTGACCACTTTTAAAAAAAATTCAAACTTGAATTATTTATTTAAAACAATGCTATAAAGTGTCTTTCCCTTAAAATTAAGCCAAGCAAATTGAAAACAATGGGTGAATTTTTTTCTCTTGGAATCCCAATGTTATTAACCAAGCAACTTCCGCCACCTATTGTCCTCTTCCTTCATCCGAACTGCCCACGTGTGCTACTCCTCATCCCACTCATCATTTCCTTACCCGGTCTCGGAAATGAACTAACCGCTTCATCATCATCACGGGGCACTAATCAATCATCTCCAATCTCATCCAACGGTCAATATTCTTCGTGGTCCCAAAATTAGTTGTTTAATATTTAATTGATAAAATAGCTCGGTGAATTCTTACAGCGATGGATTCAAAAATTTTATATTATGAGTGCTCAACTATTTTTACTTTGGACAAGAGTGGGTGCTCAGTTAATATAAATGAATGAATTCCTAGATTTTAAATGATCGTATTTGTCACAAAAGCAATGGGTGCTGAAGCATCCATATTACATAATATAGGTCCGTTACTGAATTCTTCTACTTGTCTAATTTTGTAGAGTGAATATTTCTACTTATACTTTTGTCATCTAAACTCTCCAACTTGATGAATGACGACTACAAACATGCACAATGTTTTTTCTTTTCTTTTTTTTTTTTGGTAAGCAAAGATACTATATTATTAACTTTAATATGTATCAGTACATGAAATTACTGAGGAGTCAAATAGTTTGCCGGGGGACGAGTTAAAACAGCGACTAGTACAACTATCCAATATAGTAATTCTCCAACTGGGGAGCAATGTCCTGCAATCAGATAAAATGCATGTATGAACAGTATGATCATGCTATAGATAATGAATGATTTCTTTGCAATTTATATCGACTTGTAATGGTGTCAAATTATTTAGCAATAACTAATAATCTTTGTAATGTTCTACTTGGACATTCGAGGCTTCAAAAAATGTTCCCATATAACCTGTAATCCAGTTGCCACATAATTTTTAGATTTTCTTTTATATGGGATAACACGGAGTATAAAGTTTTTGCTTCTAGCAGAGTAAAATAATGTATAGGTTATGAGCAATCTCAGAATTTTTAAATATTTTTCCTTGTGCCATAAAGACAATACAATGGACTGTCCGACTCGAAAGATTCTCGGGTGGACGCATGGAAGCTTAGTCAGCTTACTACTGACACGCTGGGTCAGCCAAACACCAACAGGGACTTGGGCAACAGAAAGTGTCATCAATGGCAACATTGCATGTTAAGTACTCACGTGCATTTGAGCTTACAAGGATTACATATTTTTGTTTGTTTACCATCTTAGGATGTTTATCCATAACTAGCATAGTGTACGTGCTTTGCACGTGCTCGATCAATAAAAATATATCTATATGAGGAATATATTATTAAAAAATAATAATTAACGTTAAAATACATGAAATATCTATTTAAATTATATATATAAATATTGTATCAAATATTTTATTATCTGTTGTATCTCAATTAATTTGTTTCACAACCAAAAAAAAATAAAGTTAATTTGAAACTCAAATTTTAACTATGCCGCATAAATTAAAAAAAAGAAATCATTTGAAAATTTGTAAATCTCTATACATTAGCTCCAATTTTAAAAGTATTTAGTTGGAAAAAGTAAAAAATCAATTATGATGGTTTATTTTCTTAATTGCCCATGTTAATTTTTTTTATTCTTTTAAGATAGTTATTTTTTTTATCTATTTTTTTTTCATATATTTAAGTCAGTGTAGGTTAAAAATGATAAGATAAAACATCTTATATAAATTATAATTAAATATTTAATTTAAAAATTCTTACTTTTTTTTAATAATAAATATAATTAATAATACTAATTTGAGGAACTAAAATAAACTCCTATTCAAAAAGAAAAATTTCTCCCAAAAGAAAAAGCTACAATACCAAATAACTTTAGTGCTGCAACCTGTATTAAATAGAAAAAGTAACACATAGAAACAGAATATAAGCTACAACAAAGCAATACAATAATCTGAATATTAGTAATAATATGATTAAACCTAATATTTACATAAAAATTCCTTAAAGCTTAACTGAATAATCATCTACTATAAAAAAAAAATAGTAGATAACAATAAAATAGAAATTACAACCAACAATATGATACTCAAGATATCATAATGATATAATTAAACATCATTTTCACACAAAAATTTCTAAAGTCCAATCTAACATTCATCTATTATTTATATTAAGCAAAAAAAAATAACATATTCTAACAGAACAAAATACAACATAATTTTTACACTTAAATTTCTTAAATTCCGATCGAACAGTCATCTATATGATTAAAATTATCAATTTTATGATAAAATTACTGATGAAGAAACTCCAAAATAGAATTAAGATATAATTAAAAGATATAAAGTCACAAAAATTCAGAGATTCTATAATAGTCTTCTAAACCGATTTAATGACTTCCTCCTATTAAAACATTACTTATTTAAAAGATATAAAATTAATAAAATAATACACAATTTGGCTCATATCTAAAAAAAACTCTGATCCCCCCTCCCCCCGCCCCCCCTCCGCCCAAAACCATTATTATGGAAACAGAAAAACTTTGATTAATATTTTTTTTTTGTTCTTTCTTTTAAGTGAGGCAAAAATTAAAGAGGCTCGAAGAAAATTTGAAACATATGGCGTGATGTTTGAAATATTTCATCGAATATTTATATATTTTTAGACTTTCATCCAAAGAACCTCGTGATAGTTAAAAGATTGAGACATAACATTGTTACCAAATTCCAGAAAATAATGGAATTAATTACAACAAACTAACGAACAACAATGAAATATAAGGTAGAGTTTCATGTTTGACGTTAATCTACATATTCAAATTCAACACTTAACTATAAATTTAAATTTTGACTCAATTACAATACTAACGAATAATATATCAAAATATAATTAAATAATATAATCAAAAGTAAGTCACAATTAAACAAAAAGGAAAAAAGAGAAAAGAGATGAGCTTTTGATTTGTTTATTTATTTTGACTATTTTATTCAGCAACAATATACTTGGTTTGTCCTACTTTTCTTCAAAAATTTCACCTTAAAGAGAAACATAAAAATTATCAAGATATCTAAATTTATTCTAGTCAATTGTTAATTATGTATAATTCATATATAATCTTTAAAGTCATTAAAAAAAACAAATTAAAAAAGATATAAGTAGAAAAAAATGTTTGTTTCCTGTTAATTTTTATCAAAAATCTTACTTAAATAAAATCATAGAAATTATTTTTTATATAAGATAAAATTTTAATTAATAAAAAATATTAAATATTATTATTTGGACCAACTGAATTTAAAAGTGCTACATATTTCATGTATAATTTTATTAGGAAAGACTTCAATAAGTAAAACAAATTTGATATAAAATATTAGTACATCCATGTTGACTTTATAAACAAAAAACGTATTTACTAATGTTGAACACAAATTATTTAAATAAATTTCATCATATATTTTAACACTCTGTAATTATTAATTCTTCTTGTACCTTTTACCATATATTTTAAAATTCATTAATAATTCTTTTACGGTATCTTATCATGTGTTTTAGGACTCCTTAGTTTTAAATAATACACTAGATTTGTTGTTGTTGTTATTGTTGTTGTTAGTTTTAAATATTATAAAGATTATAATTAATAAATAATTTGAGAAAAAAACCTGAAAAGATAATCTTATATAAAGCAAAGACTTTCAATAAGAGATAAAAAATATTTTCACACATTTAATAGATTATAAATTATAGCTATAGATATAAATTTATACTTAATTAAAGTCCTATGAAATCTATGAAAATTCTATTTTATGCAAGGTTAGGCTAGCAACTGTGGAAACATATATTACAAACATCAACATACAATCCCAAGTAACAACGAACTCCTACATAGTAGGAAGCATTTGTCTTAGGCTTTAAATAAAAATATTTAGCTTTTGGACAAGTGAGCCAATAATAGCAAATTCAAATCTTAATAGATATCAAAGTAGATCTTGATAGACATTCACTATAATGTAATACATTTATAACACTCCCCCTTGAATGTCTAGATAGATAATGTGACTCGTTAAAACCTTACTAGAAAAAACCCAGTGGGAAAAAAAATCTAATTAAGGAAAAAGAGTACACATCTTTAACAATACGCATGTATGTTGCCTCATTAAAAACCTTACAAGGAAAATCCGGTGAGACAAAACCTTGAAAGGGAAAAGAGTACAACACGTATTTACTCCCCCTAATGAGAACATCTTTGAACGTTTGCCTCCCGATCTTGTGCAGCATCTTCTTGAAAGTTGCAATTGGAGAATATTTGGTGAATAAATCAGTCATATTGTCAGTTGAATGAATCTGTTGCACGTTAACATCATCATTCTTTTGTAGCTCATGTATGTAGAAAAGCTTTGGCAAAATGTGCTTCGTTCTATCTCCATTTATGAATCCTCTTTTAAGATGTGCCATGTAAGCTGAATTATCTCTGTATAAAATTGTGGGTAGATTATCATATTTTACACCAAATTTTTCTCGAATGAGATGTATCATGAACCTCAACCATACACATTCTCGGATTGCTTCACGAATAGCTATTATCTCAGCATGATTCGATGAAGTGGATACGATAGATTGCTTTGTATATCTCCAAGATATGGAAGTACCACCACATATGAACACATAACCTATTTGAGATCGAGCTTTATGCGGGTCAGATAAATACCCAACATCAGCATGACCAATAAGATCGGAACTACAATCTTTAGAATAAAACAAGCTCATGTGTTTTATCCCATTTTGATGTCTAATAGTAGGAGCAGAAATATACCTTGCTAACAAATTGACTGAAAAGACTATAGGCCTTGTAGTATTTGCAAGGTACATGAGTGCATCAATTGCACTAAGATATGATACTTCATAACCAATCCAATTCGATATATTTCGAATTTCAGCAAATAATCTATTGTTTTGAAAACTCTCCAAGAGTTACAATGATGTTCAAGCAATAAACTTATACAATATAAGGATTATAAATAAGTTTCCCAGAAACTTTAATATGCTTAAAGCAGTTTGAATCCTTAAAAGTTTTCACGTAAGTTTTGTTAAGTGACAATAGTCAACACTTCATGAGTGACATCTTCAAGTGTCTGGACTACAAATCAAATAAGTTTTACGCTTACCAAAATGCATCCTTGCATGTCACTTGATAAATGTTTCTACGTCAGCATGCTTAAATAAACATAGAATTCAGATCCTCGTAAACTTTCACAATATTGCGCCAATATTGTGTCAAAGATATTGATGATATATCATTTCGTATCGGTTCACAATGCAACATAACATTTTGAGATCTCATCACTTCATTATTTTCAGGTACATAAACCTCTCATAAGGTCTCAAGAAGTGTTATGTCATAGGCTCTTCAAGTGCATATTACCTTCTTATTATGATTATTTGCTCCTTATTTTATACAAGTACTATTTCATTTGAAATCGATTGGTCTATCACGCTGCACGCATGCATATAATTTGTCATTTAGAGACATAAAATAGGAGCACTTGCAGCTTAAATATGAGATGCGTTCGACATTTGACTTGAATTATCTTTTGAATGAGGATCTGATGATAATTCCTAACATACTTCATGGCTGCTTATAATCTCCCCCTTATGTTAGAAAAGCTAACATACATTCACCATCTTCTTTGATGGATCCATCTTTATGCATCATAGTACATTCATTAATCGTATACCACACATCAAAACTATTAGATGGAATAGTTGGTTCATGACCTTGAACCAATTGAGGGGAAGAAATAATCATAATTTATTGGTCTAATGCATGCAAGTGTTATTGTATGCAACATATCGTATTTCAGATCAACACATGAAGCTTTGTTCTTATTAGTGATGGTTTAGCTATTTATCGAAGGCATTCAATGCTAAACCATCATCATCAAGATAACTTTCTTGACTGCACAATCTGAAAATTATGTTCTTAACTCAATTTTGTTGAGCAAGCAACTTTATGAATGTCAAACTGTAGGTTGACAAAGAATGTACATGTGGTCATCTTATTGATGCATCTTTTCAACATATCACATGATAGGTGAACGAGCCCCTATTCACCTTTTATTCTTTTTAGAGTTTGAGTGATCCAATCCCAAAATTAGTTGGTCCAACCAACTTATCATGAGAACAAGCAACATTAAAGTTCATGAAAAATTTTCCAATTCTTCAATATATGTTCAATACTCAATATGCACATCTTCGAGATATCACAATCGTTCATGTCAACTTATGAACTTTTGATCTAGTAAACTCCAAGTTTACCATGATATGTGTTTTTGCTTTAGTAAATTTCAAATTTACTATTATATGAATAAATTTCAGATTTACTACTTCAGAAGTAGATTTCAAAATTATTCAACCTCTTTTGGAGGTGAGTTGTGATACAATCACAATCAAGTGCACGTTTGCATTAATAAGTTTCTCATTCCCCAGGAATTGAATATAATTGTGCCTTAAGCCTATCAAATTATGATAGCTTATAACCTCTTTCAAGATTTTGCTACTTCAGAAGCAAATCGAGGCATACATATGATGTAGAGAATTTTCTCTATTATGTCTTATAATCATATAAGCGTGTGAAAATATCGTCACTTTTGATGATCATTATCATATTGTCGCTCCATGCGTATATTCGTGCATTTAATCACTTGTCTTCTTTCAGACATATTATGCACTGCTACTAAATATACCTCAAGAAAGAAGTAAGTTGTCATATTTTAGACTTATCATATATTGCTACCGCATTCACTTCATTGAATGAAGCATATTTAATGGGTCGAATTTCATGACTTTTCATTAAACACCCATTATTTTGCCTTAGCCATCATAATATCATCAATATGGTGTATTGAGATTCAAACTCAACATCTTATCCATATAAAGGCATCTTAGGCATGAATCGATGGGACTTGAACCCAACATATTATCATCCTTTTTGATAATATTATTTTTGAGGAATAAATTTAAAATATAAATGGTTCCAAACCAATTATTTTTCCTCAAATTCAATAATAATTATATTAATAGTAGCAAAAGAAAGATAACATAAAGAATTACTAACCTTGAAATCCTTCAAATTTATAATCTCACCTTGTTTGGCAGAGTCTCGTGCGAACAGATCTCAATTAGTAAGAGACTTTGTACAGATCTCAATTGGTAAGAGATTTCTTGCTAATAACGTATTATAAAATAATAAAGAACAAAGAAGAAGAGTAGAGAGAGTAAAGAGAGTAATTGTTATTTCTTCTCTTGAGGGATTTCATAAGATTGTCAATACAATGAATAAAACCCTCTATTTATAAGGAAAATTTAATCCTAGTCTGAGTAAAAGACGGATGCTTCAAATCCTAATAGATATCAAAGTAGATCTTGATAGATCTTGATAGACATTCACTATAATGTAAATACATTTATAACATCATTTTTCTTACAACTTCCATAATTTTTAAATTTTGATGAAAACATTTGGAAGATGGTCTATTTGCCAAATGCATAACCTAGTCATAGTAAATACATAATTACAATGAATAGCTATTGAAATTAGTCTTGATTCTAAAATTAAAGATAAAAAGAAGTACCAAGAGGAAATGACCGATGCCTATCAAATTTAGTAACACAATCAAATATGTAACAATTTTTGCACCACATTAAAATAATATAGTAATATATAAAAAAAAAAATACAACACAATACATCATGAAACAATACATAATAACTATTTAAATAGAGTGAAGACTTTTGGACTTCCGAGACTTCTGACCTGTTAGATGTCGTTTACTCGCTACTGGTTTTTGATGATTCAGCAATCTATGTTGCTTCTAACCTCATGAATAATTTTCTCTTTCTCTTTCTTTTTCTCTGTCTCAATTTAAGTTGCTTGGTTCTATCTTTGAAGTCGAATCTTTTGCTGTCATGGGATAATACATGAAGGGCAAACGTTTGACGAAGAATATAAAATTAGACTGATTTTTATAAGTAAAAGTTGGAAAAAGACACCTAAACCAATTTTCTTAGTTTTTTTTCCTTTTTTTTTTACCAAACCTATTTTAATTCAAAAAGATTTGCCTATTTTTGGCGTAATTTAGTAATTTAACCATAATAAGAAAAAAAATTGCATTTAATATTTAGTATATCTATTATTTCAATATACAAAATCATAAAAAATTCAAAAACAATATACATTATTTGTATTACTTTAGGATATCACTAAATTTTGCTAAAAATAAGAAAAAAAATTTGGCAAAAACAAGAGCACGGCAATTTTGACCAAAAATAAGAAAACGATAGAAACCTTAATTAGAGTCTCTCGGGGGTTTGGGCCACAGGTGACAAAAGAGTTTTAAAATGAGGTGTAGGTGACACAAGTCTTAATTATTAGTTAGAGGTGACAATTACTTTATTATGTATTAAGAAAGTTAGAAAAGTTTTAAAATAACCCACAAGTTTTTAAATTTACACTTTAATCCCAATGTATACCTGAAATAATGGGAAATGGAGGGGAAAAAAGGCACCGTTCTCTCTCTTCCCATCCATTGTTGTTTTCTCTCTCTTAGAGATTTTTGTTGTTAATTGTTTCCGTTTCTGCTGCTTTATTCATCATCTTCTGCTTCATCTTCTTCTTTTCGATCATTTGTTGTTGTTGTTGTTGTTGGTACAGCGCTACTGCTGCGATCTGACCAATTTCTTAGGTTAAATTTTGTTTAATACATCACTTTTCACTTTGGCATTACTTCATAGGTTACTTTGGTAAGTAAAATTATGATTTTTATTCGTATTTGTCATCTGGGTACACTTCTGTTTTTCCAACAATGGATAGAACCCCGATTATGAATCCAACACAAGTACCCACAATTTAAATAGATCAATCATCTGGTGCATCAGATGAGTAATTTGTTGCATCAGACTATTTATCTATTATATCATCGTATTATCTGTTGCATCAGACGTATTATCTGTTGTATCAGGATATTTATCTGTTGCACCAGACTAATTATCTGTTGCATCAGAATATTTATCTTTTGCACCAGACTAATTATCTGTTGCAACGAATGATTAATTTGTTTGAAACAACACAAATCAACCCCTGCCACAAACCCAACAGATAAATCTTGCTATTACTACTGGATTCTAAATTTTTTCTTTTTACGTCAAATCATTGAAATGTTTGTTGAGAAGATAATAGACAGAATGAAAATTAAATATGGATTAAAACGTCAAAGATCAAACATAGTTTATTTATTAAACAAATAAAAATACATATAATAGACTAAAAGAAAAATAATAGTCTAATTATTATTATTATTATCAGCATCATCATTGCGAGCCGGCCAATCTTCAACCGGAAGTAGCAAGGCCCTCCTCAGCCTGTGTATCTCGCAGAGCATTCTTGATCTCACTTCTCCCAATTCCCATTGCAGATCATGAACTTGATTTTGAAGTTCATTCACGGCGTCTTGCAGAAAAGCAAAGTCCAGTGTAACACCCCGTATTCAAGTACGTGTATTGGCGTATTCAAGTACGTGTATTGGTCTTATTTATATGGAATTAATTTTTTTATTTTATTTATACTGGAATTTGCCCGTCGATGGTTCCATGCGAAGGTTATTGAATAAGCTTTCCAACGATATAAAGATTTCCAAAAATAGATAGGTTTCGGATATAATCGAGCACGTTCGAAACTATAAAACGGTGGCCGGGATATTTGGGAATAGTAAATGTGCAGGAAAATTTCCTGCACACAAACTACTGCGGCCAGCCGAATTTTTGGGTCAACTTCGAACGATCATAACTCCCTTAATATAATGAACTGCAAGAGCTACAGCCTATGAAAAGAAATATCTTTGAGTCTTATTTCCAATGCAATTGGTTTCATCGAAATCAAACGTCAGAGTAAGGAGTTATACTCGTTTTACTTCAGCCTATCAAAACAGATTTTAGGGTCAACTTCAAACGACCATAACTCCTTGTACAGGATGAACTGGGTGGCCTACTTTATATGAAATGAAAGCCCTTTGAATTATCCTTCTAAAGATACCAATTTCACCCAAATCCGATATCGGAGTAAAGAGTTATGGTCGATCTACTTTAGCTTATCAAAACAGTCCACCAAAGGACAGATTTGACATTATTTAAATTTTAAAGGCATTTTGGTCATTTCCTATTATATTATGGATGGGAATATGTGTATATATACATGTATATGAGTTCAAAAACTCATTTTCATCATCAATCATTGAGAAAGAACAAACCCTAGCCAAATTTGACCTTTAAATTACTTTTGATTCAACCGTAGAAATTCCAAAGTAATCTGATAACTGTATTTGTCATCTCGAGAGCTTTGAACGGCACCTATTATTTGTGCAAACAGGATTGCATAATCAAGAGGTGAATTCTAAGGTATGAATATTGTTTGCCTTTGTTCTTTTCCATATGTATATGTGTGATAGAGGATTATATGTATTGGTTGTTATTGAAAGGTGATGAAAATAGGGTTATGGACTATTTTGCATGGTTTGGTTGTATTGAATTGTGGAAGGTGGATATGGTAATTGAGTTATGGAAGGTGGATATGGTGATATACTATTGAATTGATGATTATTTATGTCTATGGCTCAATTTGGTTTAATGGATTGGTTGGAAGGATAAATGAATCCAAACTTGATATTGGAGGATCTTGTATGAATATGCATGGCATGTGAATGTAATTGGAGTATAAGAGGGTTAAAGTGACACCCTTTATGGTGTAATTAAGGCTTACTACTTAACCATTAGTTTGGTGAATTCAAATAATTGAATTGTGACGTTTGGTCGCTAATACTAGATTGCTATATATGTTTATTATAGATAAGTAATAGGTTGACAGTCAGGTATGTAAAGCGTACTCTATACCACATCTTTGGCATGAAAGTGAACAATTGTTCTATTAAGAAAGTTTCCAAAGTTATTCAGTAACATGTGATCCATAATGGTTTTGTATGATGTCCTACGTTACCAATGAACTTGTTTCCACCCTACAAGATGTCAAGACATTCCAATACTTACTTGTTTTCCAAATCTTACATGTTTATTGCACTAATGAATGTCATAAGGTATCCGGTTACTCAAACAAGATCCATGTGCTATTAATGACTCCAAAATATTTCATTGATATACCAATAAGTTCCTACTTCATTGTTATGGCATTGATGACTCCAAAACACTTCATTGATGTGCCAATGAGTTCTTACTTCATTGTTATTGCATTGATGGTCTATTTATATGTCTCTTATTGATGTATCATTGTTTCAAAGTATCAAAAATTCAATGACGACCGAAATAACAATCTTAAAGATTAATTGAACTAAGTGATGGAAGTTCTCTCTTATCTGGTGGTATCCCAGGGGCATAAGCCTATCATGGGTCGATCCTATTTATGTGTTTATGGGTGGTATCCCAGGGGCATAAGCCTATCATGGGTCGATCCCAGTTGATATGTACTGGAGGCAGCTAATGGTCACAGTACAATACAGTAATGATTACAAAGATGATAAGAACGAAGGTAAAGTGATTGAATAAATACAATGTACAGGTTGTCACAAGTTCTAGTAAGTGTGGTCCACTCCTATTACGATTTATTCACTTGTTTCTGATTTCTATTGAGCTCCTATATCATATGTGATTATCTACAGCTTTACATACTCAGTACATATTTCGTACTAACGTCCCCCACGGGGGACCTGCATTTCATACTACAGGCACAGGTACCTCAGCTTATACACCGCACAAGTAGGAACCAGGATATCCAGCTACTTTTGGTGAGCTCCAGTTTGCTTCGGGGCTTTTCGTGTCATATCCAGTCACTTTTGGTATTGTATAGAAGTTAGTTATATGGCGGGGTGTGTCCCGACCTTAGTTAAACTCTGTGTATTGTCTAGAGGCTTTGTAGACCTAATGTACAGTCAAGGTGGTGTTTTGTTAACAGACGTGATGGCTCCAACGACCAAGTATTATATATACATATATATGTGTGCTCGATCTTATATAGGTGATTATTTCCTTTTATATGCAACATGATGCTGTCCGAATTTCGGGTAGTCATAGAGGTATGCATAGGAAGTATAAGGTTATGAGCTGGTTCTCCCGGGCTTCCTCAGTTACGGGTGCCATTCCGCCCCAATAGGATTTGAGGTGTGACATAAGTGATATCAGAGAAGTTCATCCTAGTGAGTCTACAAAGCCGTGTCTACGTAGAGTCTTGTTTATCGGTGTGTCGTGCACCACATCTATAAACAGGAGGCTATGGACATTTAGGAATTATTTCTTTTCTTCATGTCTTAGATCGTGCGATAGAGCCTATATTGTATATGAAGTCATAATTGACCACTGAATCTGTTTGTTTCTCTTATTATAGTAATGATGTCGGTTACCAGAAGCAAGAATACTGGTAATCAAGTAGATGTGGCTGCCGGAGAGGGGACTAGTAAGTCACCCACTATACCAGCTAATCAAAGTGAGGCTCCAGCTGAGCATGCATCAGAAACTTCTTCCACTCTGGAAGAAATAAGGGGGAGGAGAACTATATCCCCAGAGCCACCTATTAATGTTGTTGATCAAGATCTCAGAAATGCAGTGCAACTTTTGACTCGAATAGTTGTTGTCAAGCTCAAGGGCAAGCCATTCCTACCACGGGACCTAGTGGAACAGATAGGGCGGCTAGCCTTCGAACACAGGATTTTCTTAAGATAGATCCTTCCACTTTTACTGGATCAGATCTTAACAAGGACCCACAGGACTTTATTGATCAAATTCAAAGGGCCTTAGATGTTATGCATGTAACGGGTAGAGAGACAGTGGAGTTAGCGGCGTATAGATTTAAAAGGAAGGCTATATATTGGTACGGGTACTGGAAATGATCTAGGGGTATTGATTCACCCCCAGCTACTTGGAAAGAGTTCAAAGAGGCATTTCTTGATCATTATCTTCCATTTGAGATTCATCGGGTCCATGCAGATCAATTTTTAAATCTTCGTTAGGGGAATATGAGCGTGAGGGAGTACAGTCTTCGATTTAATTCCTTGTCAAGATATGCTCTTAATATTGTAGCTACTATGGATGATAGAGTTCATCAATATATGGATAGGCTGGATCCATATCTGGTTAGAGATTGTACTATTGCTGCTTTGAACAAAGATATGGACATAGCGAGGATCCAAGCTTTTGCACAGAAAATGGAAGATCAGAGGTAGAGGAGAATAACACAGGAATTAGAAAGAGGATATTCCTAGAGGGCCAGATCTACAGAGCAGTTCATGGCATCCCAAGGAGGGTTCAGACCACAGTTTTCTGCTAGACCACCTAGGCCATTATCTTCTTATTCTGCAGCTAGTACCCCACCACAGTTCCAAGGGTCCAGAGGAAATCAATTTGGGCACAGAAGTAAGAGTCAGAGTTCGCAGACAGTGGGGTACCAAGGGCAAGGGAATATGAGCCAATTGAAACCTTCTCGAGAGCCATGCAATAAATGTGGAAGGTATCATTTGGGCGCATGTCGGCTGGGGACCAATGTTTGTTTTTAGTGCGGTATGTCGGGGCATATGATAAGAGAATGCCCACGAAGAGGCATAGGGGGTATAGTACGACCTACGAGGTTATTTATTGCATCATCATCATTGATGCCTTATTCAGGAAGGGGTGCACAACCAATGGGTCATGTTAGAGGTGATAGAAGAGCCACGAGTTCTAGCGGGGCTCAAAATCGTACGTATGCTCTAGCGGATCGACATAATTGAGAGGCTTCCCCAGATGTAGTTACGGGTACGTTGTCTATCTTTTCATTCGATTTATATGCCTTAATTGATCCCGGTTCTACATTATCTTATGTTACTCCATTGGTTGCTGGAAAGTTCGAAAGAATACCCGAACTGTTGGTTAATCCATTTGAAGTGTCCACACTGGTTGGGAAATCTATTATAGCTAGAAGGGTTTACCAAAAATGCATAGTAACTGTTTGTGGTCGTGATATGAGGGGTGATCTTGTGGAGTTAGAAATGGTAGATTTTGATGTTATAATGGGTATGGACTGGTTGGCGTCTTGTTATGCCATAATTGATTGCTGCACGAAACAGGTATATTTCCATTTTCCAAATGAATCAGTCCTTGAATGGAAAGGTGAAATTAGCGCGCCAAGAGGTAGATTTATTTCTTATTTTAAGGCAAAAAGAATGATTTCCAAGGGATACATATATCATTTAGTTAGAGTAAGGGATACAGAAGCGGATCCACCAACTCTTCACGCTGTTTCACTGGTAAATGAATTTTTTGATGTATTTTCTGAAGATCTTCCAGGTCTACCTCCTGAACGAGAAGTAGAGTTTGGTATTGATGTAATACCAGGCACCCAACCAATCTCCATTCCTCCGTATAGAATGGCCCCAGCAGAATTACAAGAATTGAAAGAGCAATTGAAAGATTTACTAGAGAAGGGATTCATAAGGCCTAGTATGTCCCCCTGGGGAGCACCAGTGTTATTTGTACGCAAAAAGGATGGCTCGCTGAGGATGTGTATGATTATCGGCAATTGAATAAGGTGACTATTAAGAATAAGTATCCTCTCCCAAGAATTGATGATTTATTTGATTAGTTACAGGGTGCCAAGTGCTTTTCTAAGATTGATTTGAGGTTAGGTTACCACCAAGTGAGGGTAGAAGAGAAGGATATACCCAAGACAGCTTTCCGAACACGGTATGGTCATTATGAGTTTCTAGTTATGTCATTTGGGCTAACAAATGCACCCGCAGCTTTTATGGATTTGATGAATAGGGTGTTTAAGCCATTCCTGGATGTATTTGTGATAGTTTTTATAGATGATATTCTAGTTTATTCTAGATCAGAAGAGGACCATACCAATCACTTACGACAGGTATTGCAGACTCTTCGTGATTGTAAGCTTTATGCAAAGTTCTCTAAATTTGATTTTTGGTTAAAGTCAGTGGCATTTTTGGGTCATATTGTATCTAGTGAAAGGATAAAGGTTGATGCTCAAACGATGGAAGCTGTGAAGAACTGGCCATTGCCCACAACGCCTATGGAGATTCGTAGTTTTCTCGGGTTGGCCGGTTATTATAGAAGGTTTGTTAAAGGCTTTTCTTCCATTTCAGCACCCTTAACTAAGCTAACCCATAAAGCATCCAAATTCCAATGGAATGATGCCTGTGAGAAGAGTTTTTAAGATTTAAAGAACAAGTTGATTTCTACACCCATGTTGGTACTTCCAGAAGGCACTGAAGGGTATACAGTGTATTGTGATGCTTCCAAAATTGGTTTAGGATGTGTATTGATGTAGCATGGTAAGGTAATAGCATATGCTTCTAGACAATTGCGGCCACATGAGCAAAATTATTCTACACACGATCTTGAGCTGGCAGCAGTTATTTTTGCTTTAAAAATATGGCGCCACTACTTATATGGGGTTCATGTTGATATATATACTGACCATAAGAGCTTGCAATATATTTTTAATCAGAAGGATCTAAATTTAAGGTAGCGGAGATGGCTTGAACTACTAAAGGACTACAATGTTGATATCTTGTACCATCCAAGGAAAGCAAATGTGGTAGCTGATGCGTTAAGTCGTAAGGCTATGATGGCACCTATAGAAAGGCAAGGGATGATTAAAGATCTTCACCAGTTAGCTAGTTTGGGAGTTCGCCTTCTTGAAACTCCGGATAAAGAGCTTATCGTACATAATGCTGCAGAATCTTCATTAGTAGATGAAGTGAAAGAGAAGCAATATGTAGATCCTATTTTATTACAGCTTAAGGAGAACGTTCAAGGTGGTGCGACCAAGGCATTTGAGCTTACGCGAGAAGGAGTACTTCAGTGCCAAAACCGATTGTATGTGCCAGATGTAGATGGGCTAAGAAAGAAGATTATGACATATGCACATTTTTCAAGGTATTCCATTCATCCAGGATCAACCAAAATGTATCAAGATTTGAAAGATAAGTATTGGTGGAATGACATGAAGAAGAGCATTGCAGAATTTGTAACTGAATGTCCAAATTGTCAAAGAGTTAAAGTTGACCACCAAAAACCCGGAGGTTATATGCAATGCATTGATCTTCCAAGCTGGAAGTGGGACATGATCAACATTGATTTTGTTATAGGTTTGCCTCGTACATCCCGAAAGTTTGATTCTATATGGGTGATTGTTGATAGGCTTACCAAATCCGCACATTTCCTACCAGTTAGGACCACTTATACAGTTGAAGAGTATGTGAAGCTGTACATTAAAGAGATAGTCCAATTACATGGACTGCCAATCTCTATTATATAAGATCGGGGAACCCAATTTACCATAAACTTTTGAAAGTCTTTTCAGAGATGTTTGGGAACACAAATGAAGTTGAGTACAGCTTTTCACCCTCAAACAGATGGACAAGCAGAACGTACCATCCAAACACTTAAAGATATGCTATAAGCTTGTGTAATAGATTTTAAGGGCAACTGGGATGATTATTTACCTCTTATTGAGTTTGCCTACAATAATAGCTATCATTCAAGTATCAAAATGGCACCATATGAAGCTTTATATGGAAGGAGGTGTAGATCACCAATAGGAGGCTTCGAAGTGGGTGAAACTCTTTTGTTCGGACCGAATCTTGTTTATCAAGCCATAGAGAAGGTTAAAGTAATTCAGCAACGGCTGAAAATATCCCAAAGTCGACACAAGTCATATGCGGATAGTAGAAGGAGAGGGCTAGAGTTTTCTATAGGCGATTGGGTATTTTTGAAGGTATCACCAATAAAAGGGGTAATGAGATTTGGCAAGAACGGGAAGTTAAGTCCACGTTATATAGGCCCGTATAAGATCACTCGAAGGTTTGGACAAGTTGCATATCAATTAGAGCTACCCCAAGAGCTCTCATCAGTACATCCGATATTTCATGTGTCAATGCTTCGAAATTGCATCGGAGATCCATCACATATCACTTTTACTGAGGATGTGCAAGTTGTAGAAGATCTTACCTATGAGGAAGTGCCTATTGCTATTCTAGATCCCCAAGTTAAGAAGATGAGAAATAAAGAGATAGCATCGGTGAAAGTACGTTAGAGAAATCGTCAAAGGGAAGAGATTATATGGGAAGCTGAGGAAGCAATGAAATCTAAGTACCCTCATTTGTTCAAAGATGAAGAGGAAGTTCAAGAAACGGAGTTAGAACAATAACAAGTTTTTTTTTTATATATGCATAGTATTTATGTGATGATGTGAATGTTAATGATGGACTTGAACTTGTTTCGGTTGAATAACTACGCTAACATTCGAGGACGAATGTCCTAAAGGGGGTAAGGATGTAACACCCCGTATTCAAGTACGTGTATTGGCATATTCAAGTACGTGTATTGGTCTTATAATATATGGAATTAATTTTTTTATTTTATTTATACTGGAATTTGCCCGTCGATGGTTCCATGCGAAGGTTATTGAATAAGCTATCCAACGATATAAAGATTATCAAAAACGGATAGGTTTTGGATATAATCGAGCACGTTCGAAACTATAAAATGGTGGCCGGGATATTTGGGAATAGTAAATGTGCAGGAAAATTTCATGCACACAAACTACTGAGGCCAGCCGAATTTTTGGGTCAACTTTGAACGATCATAAATCCCTTAATATAATGAACTGGGAGATTTGAAACCTATGAAAAGAAATATGTTTGAGTTTTCTTTCCAATGCAATTGGTTTCATCCAAATCCAACTTCTGAGTAAGGAGTTATACTCGTTTTACTTCAGCCTATCCAAACAGATTTTAGGGTCAAATTCAAACAACCATCACTCCTTGTACAGGACGAACTGGGTGGCCTACTTTATATGAAATGAAATCCCTTTGAATTATCCTTCCAACGATACCAATTTCACCCAAATCCGATATTGGAGCAAAGAGTTATAGTCGATCTACTTTAGCTTACCAAAACAGTCCACCAAAGGACAGATTTGACATTATTTAAATTTTAAAGACATTTTGGCCATTTCCTATTATATTATGGACGGGAATATGTGTATATATACATGTATATGAGTTCAAAAACTCATTTTCATCATCAATCATTGAGAAAGAACAAACCCTAGCCAAATTTGACCTTTAAATTACTTTTGATTCAACCGTAGAAATTCCAAAGTAATCTGATAACTGTATTTGTCATCTCGAGAGCTTCGAACGGCACCTATTATTTGTGCAAATAGGATTGCATAATCAAGAGGTGAATTCTAAGGTATGAATATTGTTTGCTTTTGTTCTTTTCCATATGTATATGTGTGATAGAGGATTATATGTATTGGTTGTTATTGAAAGGTGATAAAAATAAGGTTATGGACTATTTTTCATGGTTTGGTTGTATTGAATTGTGGAAGGTGGATATGGTAATTGAGTTATGGAAGGTGGATATGGTGATATACTATTGAATTGATGATTATTTATGTCTATGGCTCAATTTGGTTTAATGGATTGGTTGGAAGGATAAATGAATCCAAACTTGATATTGGAGGATCTTGTATGAATATGCATGGCATGTGAATGTAATTGGAGTATAAGAGGGTTAAAGTGACGCCCTTTATGGTGTAATTAAGGCTTACTACTTAACCACTAGTTTGGTGAATTCAAATAATTGAATTGTGACGTTTGGTCGCTAATACTAGATTACTATATATGTTCATTGTAGATAAGTAATCCGAAAAGACGGGAAGTCCATTTGGGACTAGTATTGAAGGTTGACAGTTGGGTATGTAAAGCATACTCTATACCACATCTTTGGCATGAAAGTGAACAATTGTTCTATTAAGAAAGTTTCCAAAGTTATTAAGTAACATGTGATCCATAATGGTTTTGTATGATGTCCTACGTTACCAATGAACTTGTTTCCACCCTACAAGATGTCAAGACATTCCAATACTTACTTTTTTTCCAAATCTTACATGTTTATTGCACTAATGAATGTCAGAACGTATCCGGTTACTCAAACAAGATCCATGTGCTATTAATGACTCCAAATGGTTTCATTGATATACCAATAAGTTCCTACTTTATTGTTATGGCATTGATGACTCCAAACACTTCATTGATGTGTCAATGAGTTCTTACTTCATTGTTATTGCATTGATGGTCTATTTATATGTCTCTTATTGATGTATCATTGTTTTAAAGTATCAAAAATGCGGTGGCGACCTAAATAACAATCTCAAAGATTAATTGAACTAAGTGATGGAAGTTCTCTCTTATCGGGTGGTGTCCCAGGGGCATAAGCCTATCATGGGTCGATCCCTATTTATGTGTTTATGGGTGGTATCCCGGGGGCATAAGCCTATCATGGGTCAATCCCAGTTGATATGTACTGGAGGCAGCCTAATGGTCATAATACAATACAGTAATGATTACAAAGATGATAAGAACGAAGGTAAAGTGATTGAATAAATACAATGTACAGGTTGTCACAAGTTCTAGTAAGTGTGGTCCACTCCTATTACGATTTATTCACTTGTTTCTGATTTCTATTGAGCTCCTATATCATATGTGATTATCTACAGCTTTACATACTCAGTACATATTTCGTACTGACGTCCCCCACGGAGGACCTGCATTTCATACTGCAGGCACAGGTACCTCAGCTCATACACCGCACAAGTAGGAGCCAGGATATCCAGCTGCTTTTGGTGAGCTCCAGTTTGATTCGGGGCTCTCCGTGTCATATCCAGTCACTTTTGGTATTGTATAGAAGTTAGTTATATGGTGGGGTATGTCCCGACCTTAGTTATACGCTCCAACGACCAAGTATTATATATACATATATATGTGTGCTCGAGCTTATACAGGTGATTATTTCCTTTTATATGCGACATGATGCTGTCCAAATTTTGGGTTGTCATAGAGGTATGCATGGGAAGTATAAGGTTATGAGCTGGTTCTCCCGGGCCTCCTCGGTTACGGGTGCCAGTCCGCCCCAATAGGATTTGAGGCGTGACACTGGGTCATCCATAATCTTATCTTCTATAGTGTAATATGAAAGATGAGAGGCAATAAATAAATAGAGTGTGTATTTGAATGAACGATTGAGTAAGGACGAACCTATTTATAGAGGATTGAATTTGAATGAGCGGTAAAAAGGCGCGACTATTCACCTCCATACATTAATTAAATTTTTGATTAAATTAAGAAAATAAATATTGTGATATAAGTCATGACTTTTCAGATTATTATTATTAATTAGTCTTTCGAAGAACCGTTTTTATTGAGTTGTGGTAACAGATTCTACATCTGTTGCATCAGATAACACATCTGTGACAACAAATATATTATCTGTTGCAATAAATATAAAATATGTTGCATCAGTTAACATATCTGTTGCAACATATAATATAACTCCATTTATTAATTACATTTTTTATTAATGTGAAAAGTAATGAATTAATCAAATTAAGAAATATTGTGATAAGTCATGACTTTTCAGATTATTATTATTAATTAGTTTTTTCCAAGAACTGCTTTTATTGAGTTGTGACTCGATATAGGTTGCATCGGATAAATCATCTGTGACAACAGATATATCATCTGTTACAACCATAGTGAACCTGTTGCATCAGATAATTTAATTGTTGCAACATATAATCTACTTTTTTTTTAAAAAAAAATAACTATATCATCATATCATTAATCCAAATTTGCTTACTTTTTTATTTTATAAATAAAAAAATACCTTTTCAAATTCCTTAATAAAATAATAATTATTTTATTATATAATAAATAATTTAAAAAATAAATTCAAAAACAAAAATGGTGAAAAGTCATGACCAGTTATTAAAATTGTGGTTATAAATTGTGTTTATTATTTATTTCCTTATTATTTATTTACGAAACATTTTTCATATTGAATAATCGGAACTCCGAGTCATGTCTTTATCTTTTCACCCTCTCAATAACAACAATTGCCCTTTTTTATTAATAACCGTCAGGTGCAACATATGATCGATCTGTCGTAGCAGATTAACCTCTAACTGTTGACACAAATTGCTGCTCAATCCCTATCACCAACCGTCGACATGTTGAGAACAAGGAATAAACAGAATGATTATTATTAAATACTAAAAAAGAATTAAAAATTCAAAGTCGACAACAAAATGAAATGAATGTTCATAGATTTTTGATCCCTTGGGTAGATTTGATATACAAAAGGAGGAAAATAATCTTTAAAATAAAAAACATTACCTAATTATTATTACTACTATTATTATTATTGTCAACCAGACATCTTTCATTCATCTGGCAGCCTTGCTCCGAAGTCAGCTAAATATCTCTCTGGAGTTCATCAATCAAACTACCTTTGAAGTTCACGTAAGGACTCGATATGAATATTCTTGTACGAATCTGGATCATTCATATTTGTAAGGAGGGACCTATTTATAAATTATTGTATCTCAGAAAGAAAAGAAAATTGCTTTAAAATAAATCTAACAGATGGGTAATCTATTACAAAATATATTCTTTATGTTAGATAACTTACAACATACTGGCAATCTTTTTGCAATAGATGTATATATCTATTTGATTTCTGCAACAGGTTGATCACTGTCGTAACAGATGTCTTCAATTGATTAATAATATAAATAGATGTGCCATCTGTTGCAATAAGCTAGTATTCTATTTATTCAATTTAAGCCATAGATGGGCTAGGAAGAATAAGGCGCGTGCAAATGGATCCACTATCATATGTGTGGGAGTTAAGTATGTATTACTGATAAGGTTACCGGGACAACACACACAAAGTACAATATTTTTGTGAATGCAGTTTTTAACCGATTAGGCATTGATCATTCAAACAAGATCCTGCATTATACCGTTAAGTTTGATGGGTTCGAAATTGATAAGGCTGAGGACCTCATGAAGATGGTGCAGATACCCTGTTACGAATTACTGACAGTTGATGCTCGTGTTTATGCATATCAAGTTTTGAGAAGGGATCAATATTTGTCGTTACTGCAGAGAACCAATAGCGATTGGACTTAACTTTAAGTGTGCATTGGACCCTTAGAGGGCCCTTGAAGCTTTGCACTGCATCAAACAAGAATGAAAAACCAATATAGTTATTGCCCTGGCCAAAATTTATATGGTTGGGTTGCTCTCTCGGGTTGATGATTATATGCCAGAAGGTGCGGTAGGAGAATGCTTTTGAGGGAAAATGGGTTGTTGATGAATGAATGAGCTTGCAGGTTCAACTACAAATCCAATCGAGTCTTTGCAATTGCATGGCGTTGGTATTTCGTTCATCCCGACCCGAGTCTTCGATCGATCACTTTGAGTTGAAAGGAGTTATCATCAACTCAATGTTAGGATAGTGATAGTACCTAAGTTGATTTAGGTGGAACTAGGGATGAATGAATGAGCTTACAGGGTCAACAACTACTCAATATATTGCCCAACCCTTCAAAACAGGTCGATTTTCTTCCTATTTACGACTACATATAGTTGTTCTTTTTGAATTCATTCCCGCTTGTATCTGTTGTTTTCTCTATCTTCGCATGTAATATAGTTCGAGAAGAGTTCTATATTTGTTCTTTATTCTAAAAATTAGGGTTTTTTAGTTAATCATAAAAAAGAAGACTTTTAATTGTATTATCTTCGAGAATGGGTTAACAATTTTGAGTTTTGATGCTAAAAAAGTTGGAAGCACCCGATAAAACCCTAGTTTTTATCTCAGTGTTTTGTTGACTATCGTGGTATTATTGGATGATGTTTGTGGTATTGTTGGTGGCTGTTGTTGGTAGTGTTGGTATTTGTATTTTTTGGCAGTGGCATCGGTGGTCTTGTTGTTGGTATTGGTGGCATTGGTGGTGGTCTTGGTGGCATTGGTCATGGCATTGGTTATGGTGAAGGTCTTGGTGGCATTGGTCGTGGCATTGGTTGTGGTGGTGGTGGTCCATCTGTTGCAACGGGTGGAAAATCTATTGGGAGATATTAAATAGGTCTTCAAACAGATTCCCCATCTGTTCCAATTGATGGGTTATCCGTTGGAGTATTTTCTTATAATATGGAAAATAATAATTTATTAAAATTTCTCCACCTGTTGCAACAGGTGGAATATCTGTGAGGAGATATTAAATAGATCTTCAAACAGATTCGGGTTCCCCATTTGTTCCAACTGATGGGTTGTCCGTTGGAGTATTTTTTTTGGTTATGTGGTAAGAATAATTTATTGAAATTTGTCTCACCTTTTTAAAAAAAATCATGCAGACATCAAGTGCAATGTATTTTTTTTTTTTTTTTATAGTTAAAAGATGTCTCCCAAAAGAAAAGAAATAGGAAGTGAAGAAAGTGGATCAACTTCCGATCACCTAACAAAAAGGGCTAGAGTACAGATAGATTCGGATTAACTTCTAGAACAATCTCAGTCAGGGCAAAATGAAGCCGAGGAAGGTGATAACTCCTCACCAATGGGTCGTGAAATAATATCAAAATTCCAGCATGATTCTGTCAAAATCATTAGTATTGACAAGTTTCGGGTTGCGATGCCGATGAATAACCCTAATGCAGTATTTGGTGATCTTGTACTTAAATGTAAGTTGGGGAAACCTTTTGATGAACTTAGGAGTATTATGAAGAAGGAAAACATAGATGAACTTTTTAAGAAGAACTGCTTTGCACACTTTCTTGAGCTGTCTGGGCCCCACCCTCTTTATTTCCCAATGATCATGGTATATGGCCTTCTCAAGCGTAGGATCATGTATGCGGGGGATGATGGAGGTTCGAAGGAGGGAAAAAATAAGATGAATGAAGTCTGGATCAACTACTGTGGCATGCTGGTTTGTTTTGGATTGAAAGAGTTCGCCATTGTGACGGGCTTGAGATGCGATCGTCCAGAAGAACCTGCCATCAAAAAAACACCCCACAAAGGGTCCAACAAATGCAAGGTAAAAAAATATGGGTTGTTGGGTATTGTTAGACCTAGCTACAAAGTGAAGCATTAGATAGCGGATCTCAAGAATTAAGACAGACCAAAGCACTACAGGGAGAAATTGTGCTTAGTTTGGTTTGTCCATTTCGTTTTATTGGAAAGAGACGTCGAGAAAGTTATAGAACATGATTTGTTGTCATTTAATAATGGATTTGGGACATTCAACGATTATCCCTTGGGCTACGACAACTACTACTTGACTGTCAAATATTTACTGAAAGAGCTAAAGCCAAAGACGACCACATTATACGACTTTCCTTGGGCTTTCATGATAAAATTGATCACTATTTTTACTTATTCATTAATTTATATTAAATATACTTGTGACTTTTTTTTTGCTTTCTTCCTGTTTACATTTTTTGTCTGGGCATGTGCAGTCATTTCTCCCATCCAAAAGCATTTCACGGATTGCCCGTATAAGGTTTCTCAATCAAGGATCCTTAGGTGGTTGGCTGCAGTAGAGAGTAGCAAGAAAAATATTAATGAGGACGATCTCTTTAACCCTCCGGATGATGCAGTACATCTTCTTTCAACTAAAATAATTTGCCTCAAATAAAGATATTGAAACAGATGTTCTATATGCTGCAAGAGATTACCCGTCAACTGCAACTGGTGCAATGGGTAATTTGTTGTAACAGACGATCTATATTTCGCAACAGATTAACCATATGTTGCTCTCTACTCTGAACCCTCAACAAATTACCCATCTACTTAAATTATGCAACAGATGGGTATTTTGATGCAACATATTATCAATCTATTTTAACATACAGATCAGCTATTGCGGTAGCTAGATCGTCTGTTGCATAAGTTGGCTGTGTTAACATAACTCGAGCCCCATGTAACCCAACTGACTGCAAATTACTATTATATAATTTAAATTCCTCCTGTCGTTTTTTTATAGGTTGTGCATCCTTGGATCGTGCCTACTATTGATGAGCTGGGGATGACTTCTTTTCTTACTTTGGGTCTTGTTGATACAAAAGAAGACCCAACGATGGATTTAATAAATAAGGAATTAGATGGAGCAATATCCATAAGAGGAGTATTTAGGCAAGGTCAGTCTAATGTTGAAGCTCTTCATGACCTAACTCAAACTGCAACAGATCTGGGTGCTTCTTCTGGGGGTGTTGCTGGTGGAGTTATTTGTGATGGTGGCATCTATCCTGCTTCTACTTTGGCTTCCAGTCGTGATTATGAGCATGTTGGTGCTCAGCAAAAAATAAATATGTTTGAAAGCACCCCTAGCACAGGTCCTTCCTCTCACCCCTACACCGGTCCCTCCCACCCTTACAGTGGTCTTTCTCACCCCTTCTCACCCTCATATTCTTATTACAAATGCAAAGTGTGCAAGGACAGAGAGGATAAACTTATTGATAAGCTAGAGGCTATTGTTGAAGCTGCCGAGGAGTTGAAATCCAAGAGGGGTGTCATACCATCCAACAAGGTGAGGGAGCCATGCACTCCTATAGTGGAGGTTAGGAGGAAGAGAATAAAAATTAGACAAATTCTTTCCGTTCTAAAATAAGCAAAAAATGCAACTCCCCCCGCTCTAATAGTTGTTGAATTTCAGGGGCCGCCAAAGAAGGTGGACATATTTGCGGTGCTTAGCAAGGAGAAGAAGAAGAAGAAGGAAATGGAAGAATTCATCAAGATAAAGGTTCAAAAAAAATATACCATGTATTCATTTGCCGCCAAAGACTTCTCGAATATGACAAATATGTGTGTGTGGTACGAGGACAAGGTAAGTTTACTTTTGCTAATCTACCCTTCCAATCTACTCTATGAAGAAGAATCTACATAGAAGATGTGTAATCTATTGCAATAGCTTGGTATTGTGTTGCAACATAATACACATCTGTTGCATAAATTGCGTTGGCTGGGTAATCTGTGAACTGATTCAGAGAACCCTCTGCATCGAATTCTTTCCACTGTGTTTTTATTCTTTACAATTACTAAACTATTTAAAAATTATCTTCTTATACCACAGTATGTTGATGAAGTTCTCTGCCTCATGAGGGGCAGGCAATTAGCGTACCCAGATGCTTACGATGCTGCTCATAGGATAATGGACCTCAACTTCAACAATAATTTCAAAGATAGGTACGCTGATCTTCATAATCTAGTTGATTTCGGTGTCTTGGGATTTCATCAGTTAGTTTCTACATTCTAATGGGATGAAGAAGCGATTAAATATGTTTGAGGAAAGAGGCCATATCCATACGGCAAGAGCTGGACCAAGGCAAAGAGAATCCTTGCAGTCATGAACGTGGATGTCACCCATTTTCTCACTGTTGAGATACTACTATACGAGGGAAAGATTAAGGTTTGTGACTGTAACTTACCTGTGTTCAGCGAGAAGATATTTTTAACCCACATGCAGCCACTCTTGAAGTTGTTGCCCAAGTTGTTGACATAGAGTAAGCTGATGGATCATTTGCCGGCTGAAGTCTTGGCGAAAGAATCATGGGTTTTTGAAGGTCAAAATAAGAACATCCATCTCCCAAAAAATACAACCGATGCAGCGTACGGGCTGTACTTGCTTGCATACATGAAGTGTTTGCTGACGGCACATAAATGACCGGTGTGTGTGTCACCGTAGTGAAAAAGATGCAATGGGTCTGGGCATATGGGGTACTAACTAAATGGTTGGAGCCTGTGTATAAAAAAGAACATGTACAAAGACAGAGACGAACACGATAACAAATTTTCATTTCAAGCCAATTCACTATACATATAGGGGCAATAATTTTTATGTCTGGCAAAGTTGAATTTTTATAATGCAACAGATTTTATACCTATCATAACAGATATAGTACCTGTTGTGACAGATTGATTATATTTTGGAATAGGTTGGTCATCTGTTGCATTATGTAGATGTTCCCTGTCTGTCTGTCGCAATAGATTTATGATCTGTTGCAACATATAACTTAACTGTTGCAACTGATCGGTAATCTGTTGGAGCAAATAAAAAAAGTTGGAAGACCTGTTATATAATTTCTAGCAGATGACCTACGTGTTGCATCTCATGTTGCAACATATGTCTAAATCTGTCTGATAAGATATGTTGTCTGTTGCAGTAGATGTATTATTTGTTGCGATATTTGAATTTAGTACTCCATTTTAATTAACATGTTCAAAACTCAGAATTAATTATATTGATAGACAGAATAAAATAAATCGAAGCCTTCAGAAATTACATGAAATACAATAACTCAACAAATAAATAAAATGTAAAAAAAAAATCATGAGTACAAACGATTTACTCTACAAATAAATCAACAAGTTAAACCAAGGAGGATAGGTTATTACATTGACGGACTCGAGCTATAAAGATCTAATCAATATGGACAAGTTGTTCTTCATCCAGTTCTATGGAATTTGGCTTTGGTCATCGTGGATCTTTAACGTCGGTTGCATACGGCTTTTGAGCTTTCGCTTCTCCATATTTCCATAAAAGAGTAGCATATCTTTTGCAGATTAATCCGGCATCAAGTCCTTCATTTGGTACTTGTAATCCATCCCTCAAATACTCGACATAGGCGGTAAAAAAAGGACCGCAATCCCTGCATTATAAAAAAACAGATAATTCATATCTTGCAGTTCATGCAAGCGTTGTGAAATTTGTGAAATAAAACTAAATCATGACACTTAAACTTACAAGCTACCAATGGTTTTTTGAGCAATTCCGTCAACATATTGTACATCAAATAGACTATCCATTTTATCCTGGTATGCTTCAATCGTCGACCAATCAGTATGAACCTTTTGATCCAAAAAGCCACTCATATCAAGGTAAGTAGCAATATTTTGGCCAGCTTTTGTATCTCAGACGATGGCCTGGAACGTCTCATTCACGATATTGAGTCATAAACTCATATGTGCCTCTCTTTTAGAATGATGACAACCAACACCCAATGGAATTCATCACCATAATTGATTGGGATGTACACTTCGTCGACCAAAGGCCAAGGTATGCCAGTCGGAATGCTAAAACCTTTGATAATGTTAATTAAACATTCCTCGTTTCAGGGAACTTTTAGCTGTTGTTGACAATACCTATCGTAGGAATTATTGATGTAAACCTTGTATAAACAATTGCCTGTTGTGTAGCTGTATTGTTCTTGTGTTTGCAACTTGGCCTTGTTTCGGAGGTAGTAAAAAATAACATCGATGTGCTGCACATATTATCAAATATTTTGGATTACATGATGAAAAAATCAATACGCAGATGCAATTAAATAAAGTATTAATTAATAGTAATATGTATGGCCTTTAAACCTCATCATTCCAGCCAGTTTGGGGCTGTGACATCAAATAGAACTAATTCTTCATTTCGGAACTTGCAACAACAAAGTCGAACATATCAAAACCAAGAGTCGATTCATTCACTTTATAGCACTCGTTATTTTTTTTTCTACATGATGATTTATATGTGTTAATGTCAGGTTCTTACAACAAGAATTGTATAAACCAATATCCATAAAATTGATTTATGTACCTGCCGGCATGATGCTTTAATAGCCCATCGGCAATCCATTCTGAATAGTCGTTAATCAACTATATTAGTTTTTTTGGAGCCTCGTCCGAGATGTTGAACCCTTCAAACGGGTAATTTTTCCGTTCTGCCAAACTGACAAGCTCTACTTTTTCTTTATCTTTGAAAGCAGTTGATGGATTATCAACTGTTATATTATGTTCTTTGGCAGTAGCTGTGACATCCACCTGGAAAGCCAGAATTGTCAATGCTAAGTAGAGATATACAATAAATTTTCCATCTGTTGCAATAGATAATTCTTATATTGTATCAGATGGATTATCTATTGGGACAAATTCGAACAGGTAAATCAGAGCAGTACGATAATTTTAAATAGATGACCCATCTGTTGCAACATAAGACTCATCTGTTGAAATAGATAACGAATCTGACGCAACAAGTTAGACAACAGTTGCAACAGATGCATACATTTGTTTGATAATTTTTAGCAGATGTATCATCTGTTGAAATAGATATGTGCTTGTTTATTTTTTGGAACAGATGATGTACATTCACCTTCTTCAGCTCATGTTGCTCTTCTGTGGCCCTTGCATACTGAACATCGGTGCAAGACAAAGACAGAAGCATTGCAATCTTGCTTTTTTGATGATTGATGATTCCTTGAAAGTGTCTTTCCTTCTCCTCTTAGCCGCCTTGATCTCTAGTGGAGTGTCTGGATATGAAATGCTCTTTGATAGAATGATACCCCTCTTAGATGTCATTTCCATTACAGAAGCAGTTAGTGCATTAATAGCATTAATCACTCCATCATGTTTTGCCTTGCATTCTTGAAATTTGTATGAAGAACATTCGCTAAATGCGGCAAAATCTGAAGAAAAATCTGTACAACTATTATGATCATAATCATAATGGCTTATTGTTTTAAAAACTGTAAGAGGAGCATCATTAGCCCCACCCTCCAAAATTGTTTTTCTTGTGATGGATGTTTCTCCAAATAATTACATTTTTATTCCATCAATGACCTTAGGGTCTGATAAATTTTGTACAGACCGTAAAATAAGAAAAAATGGCATATTCAACTCTCGGTTGGTCAAAACAAGCCACGGATGGATGATGTGTGAGCAAAATCTAACACATTTAATGTTTTTTAGCTCAAAATAATTGTGAATTCTGAAGCAACTCTTGTTGTTTTGATGTGTTTGCTCATGATATTTCAAAAAAAGGCTGAAGAAATGAGAATAAAAAATAATGGAGCAAAAGAGTTAAAAATCTGAGCAAAATAGAAGAAAACATGGCTGACGACCTCCGTGATAAGTCGTCAGCCTCATGATAGCCTATCAGCATTGGCGTCAGCCTTAACCAGGGAGTTGCAGTTTGAGGAGTAGTTCTGACGATGTCGGTGATGTGGCGTCAAAGTCGTGACAAGGCATCAAGAATGGCGTCAGCCTTAAGCAGAATGTTACCATGGGAAAAAGATATCTGACGACGTTGGTGATACGCCGTCAGATCCCTGACGTGGTGTCAGCCACATCGTCAGCCTAAGACAGAAACTGAAGTCAACTGAAGCCTCTCTGACGCCATCTGTGATAGGGCATCAACTTCTTGATGCGGCATCAGCCTGGGCGTCACCTATTCCGAACAATTTTATTAATTTTGTTATTTTATTTCCTTAATTAGGGTTTAGTATAAATAGCATCTTTTAGGGTTTTTGTTTAATAATTCATCTATCAGACATCAACTCTAAGAGGAGAGATACGTATTTTTGCTCTCTTTCATAAAATATTCTTGTGTTTTTGTATCAACTATTTTTGGGGTTTCTACCTTGTGATTAAATTAGAGGAACTACTTGTTGTTTTCTATCCATTCGTAAGTTTATCATTATAATCATGAATTCAACTTGTTATTTCGTTCATCAAATCATGAGCGGCTAATTTCATTAGTCGGAGTTATGGGATCCATGGATTAGGGTTTGATATGATACTGGTATTTAACGTATTCAAAGAGTAGTGAAACATCTTGAAATTCTGTTGTTTTAACTAAAATCTAGTGGTTGCAAAAATTAGGTTATGCCTTAGGTTTTATTTGCTTCTAACAGAGAAAAAGACTAGAGGACGTGAATTATCAACAAGGACTCGAAAGCTACCAACCTTCTGTTTAATTATTAATGTCATAACTGGATTAATCTACCTGAGATAACATCTTATTGGCAATAGATAATTTATCTAAGTTCGAGAGAATTAGATAATAAATTATCTGGTGAGGTCGAGAGATAAGTCAGATAGTATAATCGTTAGGGATATTCTGCTGTTCTACTCATTCTGAGAATCTCTAGCATTACCTAGTATCTGTCAATTCCCGAAACCCTTGGTGAATATAGCTCTGGTTTCCCATTTATCTTGATTACAAACACTGAAGTATTGAAAGTGATATTTAACACACCGTGAACTTAAAGCCCCATCTTCCGAAAGCAATAAACTACCAGTAAAATCTTTCGTAAACAAATCAAAGTTCACACCCTATTCCTTGTGGGATTTGACCCCAACCTAGTTGGGTTTTATATTGAAAATGATCGCTTACACCCATTCAAGAGTGTAATTTGAGCGTTATCAAAAATGGCACCGTTGTCGGGGAATACGGTTGTAGACTGAAAATTTTGTGTGTGAAAATTTGCTGATAGTTAAGCTTTTGTGATTTACGTTTATTTGTTTTTTTTTGTTTATTGTAGGTACTGTGTTATTTATTCCAAGCATGAGAAGTTTTGGAGAACCTCTATTACCAATCAATCCAAAACCTCAATTAATTGGAAAAATGGCTGAACAACAGGAAGGAGAAAGACTAGTTGCTTTAGTCAGGGCTCAGGTGAATGTGCAAAATTTGGGTCAATAAGCACGTCACCAAAACCCTAATGATAAAGACTTGAGTGATGAGGAATTGTTGAATCCTCAAAACCCAAGGAGAGCTGAGCAAGTTGCTGCACCAGTGCAGCAAAATGTCAATAGAAATCATCCAGTCCGAGGAAGGTATGGTCAACAACCTATGCAATATGAGGCTAATGAAGATGATGAAGGAATGGATGGAGCTGGTGCAATAGGTGCTATCATTCCGCCACCGTTGGCACTAGGTGCAAAGTTCAGCATAACAAGTACCATGATCCAACTCCTGAATCTGAAAGGGTTATTTGGAGGCTTGCCTGGTGATGATCCAAACGTGTATTTGGTGAACTTCATCACCATCTACAAATCCTTTGACAATCCGGGAGTGAGCCAGAATGCTATCAGGTTGAGGTTATTTCCATTGTCTCTGTCTGGAGAGGTAATAATATGGTTGAATAAGTTAGAGTCCGACTCTATAACTAACTAGAGACAGTTGAAAGATGTGTTCCTAGAACAGTTCTTTCCACCCTCCAAAAGGGTATAGTTGAGGGACGAGATTAGCAACTTCAGACAACTTCCGACTGAAGCACTATATGAGACTTGGGAAAGGTTTAAGAAGAAACTTGCACAATGTCCGAACCACAATATAATAGACTTGTACTTGATGGAGACTTTGTACAGAGCTTTCAACTCTGTGACAAAGCCAATTATCGACAACGCTGCAGGTGGTTTGTTCATTGACCTCTCTTTTTTGGATGCTTCTAATATGCTGAATAGAATGACCAAGCAGAGTCAGGCTTGGCACACTAGGGATTCTGTAGTGACTAGCCCTACTGTTGCTGGTGGTATTACTACAAAGCAGCGTAGAAGGGATGAGGAGCGAGATGAGGACATGGCCCATTTGAAGACACAGATGGACTTGTTGGCTAAGCACTTGCTATCCAGCAAGACTGAAATGGTCAAGGCTGTGGATTCTCAGGGGATTATATCTTTAGGTGTTGATGCTGAGGCAAACTATATGAGTAATCAGGGGGGTTTTTGAGGCAATATCCAAGGGAACCAAGGTCGGACTTTCTATGACAAGATTGATTATAAAGATAGGGATCAGGGACATTGGTGAAACAATAATAATAGGAGTGGTTTGTATATTTCTCCTGGAAGTCGGGATGCTGTAATAACTAGTTCTAGAAAGATGTCCATGGAGGACATGATGGAAAAGTTGTTGAAGGGACTATAGGCAACCAACTCGGGGGTAACTAATATGAAAAATGAGTTTTCTACCCTCAGTCAGTTGGTTAGCTCACACTCAGCTTCTATTAAGCAGTTGGAGCAGCAGATGAGCCAACTTTCGGCTACTCTAAATCAGAGAAAAGCTGGAACTTTACCTAGTGATACGGTTCAGAACCTGCGAACTGATGGCTCTTGTATGGCGATTACCACTCGTAGTGGTAAGATTTTATTTGGCCCTTATATGGGCAAATCTATAGAGAAGGAGGTAAGTGTTGATAAATTAAAAGAAAGCAATCCAGTGGAGTCTGAGAAGCTGGATGGTTTTATTGACGTGTCATATAAAGAAGACGACTATAAAGAGGAAGTGGTATTGAAACAAATTCCAATACCACCACCTTCATTTCCTCAGAGGTTGAAGAAGAAAGAAGATAACGAGAAATTTAGCAAGTTTATGGCAATAATAAAACAGCTGACTGTGAATGTGCCATTGATGGAGCTACTTGAGAAAATGCCGAACTATGCTAAATTTATGAAGAAATTTCTAACAAAGAAGTGGAAGGTAAGTTGTGAGCCGGTGGACAACATCCATCACTGTGGTGTTGTATCTTTACAATCCTTAGTGTAGAAAAAGCCTGATCCTGGAGCATTTACCATACCGTGCACAGTTGGGTCCATAAAGTTTACCAAAGCTTTATGTAACTTAGGAGCAAGTATAAATCTGATGCCGCTTGATATATACAAGAATCTTAGATTGGGGGAGCCTACCCCCCCAACGATGCATCTTGTTATGGCAGATAGATCGGTTAAGCGATCGGTTGGTATATTGCACGATGTGCCAGTAAAGGTGGATGATTTTATTCTGCCTGTAGACTTTGTGATACTGGATTGTGATGTTGATTTTGAGGTACCCATCATCTTGGGTAGACTATTATTAGCCACGGGGAGAGTATTGGTTGATATGGAGCTCAGTGAGCTCAAGTTCAGATATGGGAAAAAGGAGGCCAGATTTAAAATGCAACCTCCTATAAAGTAGTTGAAGGAGATAAATATTTTCTCGGTTGTGGATGTATTCCAGGAATGTGGTAATGAGGTAGTGATACGGCATCTTGATGAAGCCTGAGTAGTCAAGATAACCAAGTCGTGCCGCGACACTAAATCAGGCGCTATTGGGAGGCAACCCAAAATTTTATTTTCATACATTTTGTTTTTATTCATTTAGGTAGTAATAGGAAGTAGGAAGGAACTGAAGAGGTAAAAAAAGGTCAAGGACCCAGGATTTGAGACTTGATTGACTCCAGGTATGCCCTAACCCTTAGTTTTAGGTTGTTTTGATTTTAAGTTGAGGGTGTAGGGTAGCATGTTGTTGTAGCATATTCTGTAAATAACTAGGAGTAGTACAAGTTCTATAGGCAGTTAACTAATTTTGTGATTTTGAACACCTCTCTGAAGGTTTGTTTTGCATGACTGTATGAATTACACCTTAGTGTGACCATTGTGCATCTCGTCATGGCATTAGTTTAGTTACCTGATCATCACTGCTGAACAATTGCATGAACCAAATAGGTGGTATCCAGTGATATTGCTTGTGTGCCATATGTGTGTGAGACTATACCGAGTTCTCTTTGTAGTGTCAAATCTAGAACTTGCCCGGTTCATCTTACCATAGTTGAAAGATAGGGGTTAGGAAAGGATCATAGGCCGTTTTTAAATTTAAGTCACTATTAGCTTAAATGACCTTCCTCTAATGCATGATATCCCTTGATCCAGGTTTGAGCCTTAATTGACTATTTTTCTTTCTATGATACCTATCACCTTCCCTTTTTAAATCATAATAAACATGTTTTGGCCTTGGTCCTCCTTGGACACTGTGCACCTTAATGTAGGTAAACATCCTAAGTTGAAAGTGGCTATCATAGGGGTGCATGATATAAGTTAGGTATGAAGAAGGGTAGAGTAGAAAAGAAAGAATTAAAGAAAAAGAATAAAAGGTTGGTTTTTGGTAAAAAAGAGCAAGAAAAGAAACTCTGCTTGAATAAAAAGAAGTGCACCCATCCTGAAAGTGTGATCAAGAAAATAGAAAAAGTGAAAAAAGGAGAAAAAGAGAAAAAGAAAAGAAAAGAAAAAGAGAGAAAAAGAGGTTAATAAGTGGACCCCACAAGTTAAGGAAGTGCCAAGGAGGTTAATCACTCTAAATGACACATAATATCATACCAACCCTAGCCTACGTTACAAGCCAAAGAAAGACCTATAGTGATCCTAGCGTACCTATCTGGAAACCTTGGTAATGACGATAAGGGCAAGCATATGGTATTTGGCATACACTGGTTTGAACTTCATTCTGAGAGTGAGTGTTTTTGTGATGATCCCCATGTTTATATTTTTGATGTCTGACATGATAAAAAGAGGGGAATTTCTTTGTTGTGAGGGCACACTAGTATCTTGCTAAGTTACTTACTTGTTTGGGTAGTGTACATTGATACATGCATGATTGTTGGTACTTAGTTGATACCATGGGTAGAAGCCTTTGTGTTACATTGTTGCTTTTCAATAAATAGCAGAGTAGTTTTGAGTTGGTTGACCTTGGAGATGGTAAACTGAGTTTTGAGCTAAATTGGTTGTTGACTGTTGAATGTTCGTTGTATTCTCTTAGTTAGTTGTTGCTTAAGGACAAGCAATTGTTTTAAGTTGAGGGTATTGATGTGTGAGCAAAAACTAACACATTTAATGCTTTTTAGCTCAAAATAATTGTGAATTCTGAAGCAACTCTTGTTATTTTGATATGTTTGCTTATAATATTGCAGAAAAAGGCTGAAGAAATGAGAATAAACAATAATGGAGCAAAAGAGTTGAAAATCTGAGCAAAATAGAAGAAAACATGGCTGACGACCTCCGTGATAAGTCGTCAGCCTCATGATAGCCTATCAGCATTGGCGTCAGCCTTAACCAGGGAGTTGCAGTTTGAGGAGTAGTTCTGACGATGTCGGTGATGTGGCGTCAAAGTGCATCAAGAATGGCGTCAGCCTTAAGCAGAATGTTACCATGGGAAAAAGATATCTGACGACGTTGGTGATACGCCGTCAGATCCCTGACGTGGTGTCAGCCACATCGTCAGCCTAAGACAGAAACTGAAGTCAACTGAAGCCTCTCTGACGCCATCTGTGATAGGGCATCAACTTCTTGATGCGGCATCAGCCTGGGCGTCACCTATTCCGAACAATTTTATTAATTTTGTTATTTTATTTCCTTAATTAGGGTTTAGTATAAATAGCATCTTTTAGGGTTTTTGTTTAATAATTCATCTATCAGACATCAACTCTAAGAGGAGAGATATGTATTTTTGCTCTCTTTCATAAAATATTCTTGTGTTTTCGTATCAACTATTTTTGGGGTTTCTACCTTGTGATTAAATTGGAGGAACTACTTGTTGTTTTCTATCCATTCTTAAGTTTATCATTATAATCATGAATTCAACTTGTTATTTCGTTCATCAAATCATGAGCGGCTAATTTCATTAGTCGGAGTTATGGGATCCATGGATTAGGGTTTGATATGATACTGGTATTTAACGTATTCAAAGAGTAGTGAAACATCTTGAAATTCTGTTGTTTTAACTAAAATCTAGTGGTTGCAAAAATTAGGTTATGCCTTAGGTTTTATTTGCTTCTAACAGAGAAATAGACTAGAGGACGTGAATTATCAACAAGGACTCGGAAGCTACCAACCTTCTGTTTAATTATTAATGTCGTAACTGGATTAATCTACCTGAAATAACATCCTATTGGCAATAGATAATTTATCTAAGTTCGAGAGAATTAAATAATAAATTATCTGGTGAGGTCGAGAGATAAGTCAGATAGTATAATTGTCAGGGATATTCTGATGTTCTACTCATTCTGAGAATCTCTAGCATTACCTAGTATCTGTCAATTCCCGAAACCCTTGGTGAATATATCTCTGGTTTCCCATTTATCTTGATTACAAACACTGAAGTATTGAAAGTGATATTTGACACACCGTGACCTTAAACCCCCATCTTTCGAAAGCACTAAACTACCAGTAAAATCTTTCATAAACAAATCAAAGTTCACACCCTATTCCTTGTGGGATTTGACCCCAACCTAGTTGGGTTTTATATTGAAAACGATCACTTACACCCATTCAAGAGTGTAATTTGAACGTTATCAATGGACAATCTAAAATAAATCGGTACATATATTAAGAATGATGATGAAATTATTTAATCATTAATTAAAACAAAAACTTGATTAGAATTGCACTTACTGCTTCCTTGGGGGGATTGAAATAATCAAGAAATTTTGTATTTTTATCGGTTTTGGCCTAAACCATCTCAGAATTCTTGGACAGGAAACTTCTTCCTGGTAGTTCACTTGTTGTCTCAAATAAGAAATGGCTTCAAATGCCCAAGCCTATAACATAACGCCAATAAATCAAAAGCATTATTGAATAAAAACTGATGAATCATATCATGATAAAAGAAATATTTACCATGAAGGCCCATGGAAAACCATATAAGTTGCCTGTTTTTGGCATTAATGAAGTCAACAAATATTCGACAGTCATTTTGAAGCTTTCATAACCCCAAGGATAGCTGCTAAATGCCTGAAGATCCTCGGAGAGATTTATTAAATCGAGGCTTATGTTGTTGTTAACGTCTCTCGCCCAAAGAACATTATGTACAAACCAAACCAAGCACAATGATTGCTTGTGCTTCTTTGAAAGTCCTTTACCTTTCAATGCTTCAATTAGATTTTTATATTTGAAGCTTGGACCAACAATGGACATCAGGTCATCACGATCACTCGACTTGCCTTTTCCTTTTTTGGGTGTGCGCGGTGCTTTTTTGGGTCAGAGTAGGTATAACTTGAGAAGGAGAAGGAGGATAACATTTTAGTCCGGTAACTATGGCAAACTCCTCCCAACCAAAACAAACAGGCATGCCACAGTAATTTATCCATACCTCATCCATCTTATCTTTATTTTCATACATAAACCTACGCTTGAGAAGATCATATACCATTTTCATCCGGAAACGAGCATTGTTGTCCTCCGACAAATCAAGATATTTTCCAAAGCAACTTTCCCTGAAATAAGAATCCAATTTTTATTCTCGAAGTATTTTTCTGAAGGCGTCAAAAGATTTTTCCATGACTGACTTAACCATGAGATCACCCGTTAAATCTGTGGCACCATCGCACTGCATTCTCACAAGGTAACAATCAATGTTGAAGGTTTTGACCAACTCTTCTATGGAAGGGCTATTAGCATTTGGATCATATCTTTTGAAAGATTCCTCCTCCCCGTGTTCATTATCTTCTGCTCCTGACTGAGATAACGCTTGTAAAGCAAGATCATAGAGTGGTGGATATAGCTGAGCTGCTGCACTTATTCCTTTACTTGGACTTGATTCGATTTCTTTTATTTTGGAAGACATGTTATCTTAAATTAACAGGAAATAACATAGATTATAATTGATTAATGCATAACAGTAATATAACAATTCCAACAGACAACTAATATGTTGCACCAGGTATGTTATCTGTTGCAACATATAATCGACCTATTGCAGCGGATGAGTAATACGTAGGAACTATAAAAACAACACTATCTGTTGCACCTGGTATTTTATCTGATGCAACACATAACTGACCCGTTACAATGGATGAGTAATCCATTGGAAACAATAAAAATAGATCACTAATCTGTTGCACCAGGTATTTTATCTGTTGCAACATATAACCGACCTGTTGCAATGGATGAGTAAATCATTGGAAATAATTAAAATAGATCACTAATCTATTGCACCAGGTATGTTATCTGTTGCAACAGATAACCGACCTATATGAGTAAATCGTTGGAAAGAATAAAAATAATCCTAATCTATTGTAAAATGAAGAGTAAACCTTTGGAAAGAATAAAAATAGATCACTAATCAGTTATCTGTTGGATCAATATTATTTTTAGATTTCTTCCAAACAGAAGAGTCGTCTATCGCAACAGAAGAGTCGTCTGTCGCAACAGATGAATGATCTGTTAGATTGTTCACCTGTTGCATCAGATTTTCATAGTTGCATTAGATTTTTAATCTGTTGCATCAGATTTTCATCGTTGCATCATATGTTTTATCTATTACATCAGATGTTTCAACTGTTGCAATACCATTTCTACTAAGACAAATAACAAATCAACGCAGCAACACCAACATATCACACACACATACACACTAAGAACATCAACTGTGACAAAAAATCACCAACAAATTCGAATCAACATAAACAACAAGAAGAAGAAATGCAGAAATGCCAGAAATTAGGGTTTTATTTAGTCCACATTTCAATACTAGAAGAGTAGTTGGCTCAAGTTCCTCTGTTTCTTCATAATTTTTTACCTGTGAAAAAAGAAATGGGAGAACGAAGAACTCGAAGTTGTTGTTGCCGGAGAAGTATTCACATCAATTGAAGGTTGAAAGTCGAAAAGAAACTCGCCCGACTATTTGTTGCCGGAGGTTGAAGGGAGAAATTTTGCAAAACTATTGGTTGGGAGAAGCTGGAGAGAGAGAGAGTGGTTGATTAGGATTGAAGAGGGGTGTGGGTTGGGTTGATTTATATTTTTGAAAAGATTAGAAAGTTTTGAAAATATTAATCAAGTCCACAATTAACTTAATTAGGTTTCCTAATGATGTTTGACCCTATCTGTTGGTCAATGTCACCAATCATTCATTCAAGATTTAAAAGACACCTTTCCTTCAATTTTCTTTTCCTTTATATTTTAGAAATCTAGTTAATATTATAAATATAATAATTGGATGAAATAAATGAAAAGACAATGTTGTCCATTGTAAAACTTTTTAATGAAGGGTAAAAAGTTTAAATCATTTTTCTAAGAGTCTTCACACTTTTAATATATTATAGATTATAGATTATAGATTATAGATTATAGATATAGATATAGATTATAGATTATAGATTCATAGAATTCTTTGGCGTGAATTCGACAATAGTCAGCTCAACTTTTTAAAAATATTCTTGGAATATCATTTATATTTTATTTAGAATCATAATATCACTCAATTAACACTTATTTCTCCAAAAAAAATCAAACATCTTACAAATATTTTTCTCTCTTAATTAAAATATCATATTATTAAATTATATTTTTTAAAATAATAAATTATCTAATTTATCAAACTTATTTACTCAAGTAGTTGCTAATACCCCGCACAAGGCACAGACCCAACAAATATTTTTAAAAAAATTATTTTAATTACTGTGATTTATAGTATTTTATTAAAATATATAGCAGGTTTTTTTTAGATATTTTAAATTGTTAATTATTGTAATTTATAATATTTTTTATATAATTTTTAAATTATATATGTCGCTCTCGTTGTTCAAACTTTTGTGACATTGATAGTCAATTACACCTTTTAATAATTTAAGTTTCAGATTATTGTGATGTATAATTTTTTTTCTACTCCAATTTAAGTGTCATAATGCTTAGATGACCATAATAATTAATTATGAGTGATATAGTAAAGTTACGATTGAAGTAGCGAAACAGACATGTCTTAATGACTCACAACAACTAATTAGAAGTGATATAGCAAATTACTATAAAAAATATTTGTGATTTTTTTTTGAAATGGACCTCGTATAATACAACAAGTTAATTTAAAACACGAAGAGTTAAACTATCATTTTATATCTATTTTACCTTTTTTTATCAAATATTATTAATTGACACAATGCTTAAATGGTCATAATAATTAATTAAGAATGACATAATAAAATCATAATTGAAATAGCGAAGCATACATGTCAAATTAGAAGTCATATAACAAAATTACTATACAAAAATATCCATGGAATTTTTTTATATTGGTCTCATATAAAATGTCAAGTAGATTTAAAATTAAATAGTATTAATTTTTAAATACTTAGATGACTTTATTATTATTTTTAATATTAAATTTTTAGTATTTAGATGGTTTATAATGATTAATGATGGGTGAGATAGATAAATTATGTGTGAAGCAGTAGCAGCAGACATATCATAAATATCTATTTTACCTTTTTTATTGAAAATTATTAATTTTCTAATACATAAATAAATAACTTATAATAATTAATTAGAGAAGATATAATAAAATCACGAAGAAAATAACTCATGAAGCAGATAGGAGAAGCAGATGTTGCGAATGGATCCGAGCAAGCTAAAGAGAATGGATTGGAACGGGCTGAAGAAAACAAAGACTCTACTGGCCCAAGTAGTGCAATTGGGCCAAGCAATGAGATAGATGATCTACGTAGAAGTGTTCGGCAAAAACAACCCAACAAGAGACTTCTAGGCTATGTTTGGAAACATGGCTAAAGGACAGGTGTCGCTTGAAGATTGGTAACAGTAAAATAGGGGGTTATTATATATATAGTACTGAAAGCAACGTTAGGAGTAGGCTATAGTATTTTGCAGTATTCTGTTTCTCTCATCCCACTCTTGTCTGTATCCTCCCACCTCCCCTTCTAGTATGTCCTTTGTCTTTTCTGTACAAAGTTGTCTGCTTATTATTCATTGTAATTCCTTCCAACAATTTTAATATATCGATCTGTGTTGTTGAAAGTAGTAGACATTACATTGGTGCTTTCATTCTCCTCCTGAAGAAAATAAAGACTCTACTGGCCCAAGTGGTGCAATTGGGCGAAGCAATGAGACAGCTGAGCTATGTAGAAGTGTTCGGCAAAAACAACCCAACAAGAGACTTCTAGGCTATGTTTGGAAACATAGCTAAAGGACAGGTGTCTATTTGGACAAACCCATATTGACTATTTAGGCCATATGATCACTCCAAATGGGCTTGCAGTAGATCCTACTAAGATTCAAGTAATTCAGCAGTGGCTTCCGCCCACGTCCAGAAAGGCTGTTTGTATTTTTTAGGCCTCGCAGGCTATTATAGGCATTTCATCAAGAATTACGCAAAATTGGCCAGCCCATTAACTGATCTCCTACTCAAAGAAGCTTTCAAATGGACTGAACGTGCCCAGGAAACATTCGAAACTCTCAAGGATTATTTAAGCTCAACACCAGTTCTCGCCTTACCCAATTTTAATGAAACTTTCCATGTTGAGACAGATGCTTCGGAGGTGGGCATAGGTGCTATTTTATCTCAGGCAGGCCATCCGATTGCTATCTATAGCCAAAAATTATCCCCTTGTATTGATACAAGTGAAATGGCCGCCTTAGCTTTCGATGGAATCATTCAAAGTCACTACGTGAAGAATCAAGCTTTGGTCCCATGGAGGGCACGGGATCATACTTGTAGGGGTTATTTTGAGCATTCCATCAAACAAACCCGTGTGTGGAAGATTGCTTAGGGCCTTGAAGACTAGAGGACTCACGGGTTTGGACCACATCTGATGGTTCACGGTTTTGGCCCCTTTTATTAAGGTCATTTTGGTAACTTAGCCTTAAGGTCATTTTGGTCTTTTAACCTTGTCTAAATGACACTCCATTGCCACCCACCTCATTAAGGGCATTGGAGTCATTTTATCTTTCTTTTGTAATAAACTATATATAGTCTATTTTAGGTCATTTCTCTTTAGTTAATGAATGATGAACATTTGAAAGACTTATTCTCTCTTTGGAGAGTGCAACACCTTAGTATAGTTCTTAGTTAGGGCTTGGAAAAGTCGACCTTAGTATAGGGCTTGAAAAAGTCAATATTGTTCTTTTCTTGGAAACGGTGGATCTTGAGGTGAGTGATTTCCTTGGCGGTCACCGTAAGAGTGTGGTGTTGTTTTTACATTAATTAGGGGTTTAGTGTTTGAATCACACTTTGTTCTTAAGTCTTGTAACAAATCTATATCTCACTATTTATTCTTTTATTCTTGTAATTTTGTTATTGGTTGCAGTGGACTGCTTTTGTGTCTTGTTGAATCCAAAAATTTGTGTTCTTATTGTCATCTTGTTCTTCATGTTTTGTGGCTATTTTGGGTGTCAAATACACCTTTGTTTCTTGTATTCTTGTTGTATTTGTCAAATCTGAGTGAGGTCTCCATTTGGCCCACGATTTGTTGTGATTTGTGGACTGTTTTGGAGGGTGTATTGGACTGTTTTGTGGTTGTTCGTGTTTCTCTTATTTTTCTTGGTACGACACTGCTTATCAAACTTCAGCAGGAATAACACCATTTCAGGCTTTGTATGAACGGGAACCTCCTTCAATAGCACGTTATATTTTGGGTAGCACAGCTGATGACTTGGTTGGAAAATATATGCTTAGGCTAGATGAAGTTCTCTCTATACTTAAGCATAACCTTCGGAATGCCCAACTTAGGATGAAGGAATGCGCAGATAAAAGTCATCGCGTCGGATATTTGAAGGTGGGTGAATTGGTATATGTTAAGCTACAACCCTACAGCCAACACTCATTGAGAAACTAGACTCATCACAAGTTGGGGTAGGAAGTATTTTGGCCCTTAAAAGGTAATCAAACATATTGGGGAGGTCGCTTGCAAACTGGATCTTCCGGAAGCTGCCCGAATTCATCCCGTTTTCCATATATCAATGCTTAAGCAATGTACTGGAAATCCAAACCAACAAATCATGCCTCTAGAACTGACTGATTCGGACTTTGAGAATTCTCAGAACCTGGAGGACAAGGTTCTCATTTCAGGGGGGAATATTGTTGTGAATGGATTGGATCAAGCTAAAGAGAATGGCTTGGAACGGGCTAAAGAAACCAAAGACTTTACTGGCCCAAGTAGTGCAATTGGGCCAAGCAATGAGACAGATGAGCTACGTAGAAGTGTTCGGCAAAAACAACCCAACAAGAGACTTCTAGGCTATGTTTGGAAACGTGGCTAAAGGACATGTGTCTCTTAAAGATTGGTAACAGTAAAATAGGGGGTTATTATATATAAAGTACTGAAAGCAATGTTAGGAGTAGGCTATAGTATTTTGCAGTATTCTATTTCTCTCATCCCACTCTTATCTGTATCCTCCCACATCTCCTTCTAGTATGTCCTTTGTCTTTCCTTTACAGAGTTGTCTGCTTATTATCCATTGTAATTCCTTCCAGCAATTTTAATATATCGATCTGTGTTGTTGAATGTAGTAGACACTACAACATACATGTTGACAGAGACCAGCGTGCTTCTCTGCTCGTTCCCTCTTATAAGATATACAAAATTATAACTTTATTCTTTTTTTTTTAAGAAAAATACATTAATTTAATTTTCATGCTTAGAAAATTTTTACGACACTTAATCTTTATCATGTTATTATATATACAAATTAAAATCTCTAGATAACTTATTTAATCTAGTGATATTATTTTCTTTAGAAAACAACTGATCCTTGTAGGTAATTATATATTAAAATCTGAATGATCATCTAAGAAAATAACTCTAGAAAAAAATACAAATACCTAAATATGAGAATTTATTTTTAAAAAATTAAGTATTTTTTAATAAAAAAATCATATTATAATTTTGATTAAATGAGTTTGATGAGGTAATATTATTTTTTTAAAAAATGATGATTTACTGATATGACATGCTAATTAAGAGAGGAGGAAACTTTTGAGGTATTTGGATTTTGAAAAAAAATATAAGCTGAATGATAATATTATCTTAACAAAAATAATAATAATTTTTATAAATGACTTCAAAAACATAAATAACAATCCAATAAAATAACTTTAGAAAAATAAAAAATTTAACTAATCATAAATGATTTCTAATCATGAAAAAATCTTCTAATGAGAATATATTTTTGTTATAGAAAAGAATAAGAATATAATTTTAATTAAATAAATTTGATGAGTTAAATAGGTCTATTTAAGAAAAAAAGAATTAATGACATGATATGTTAATTAAAAGAGAAAGAATTTATGAGATTTTTTTTTTTTAGAATAAACCGATAGTTAAATCATATTATTATTTCTAAAAGAATAAAAGTATTTTTTGTAAATAAAAAAATATGAGTGATCATTCAAAAAAATAATTCTTAAAAAAAATATCAGGTTTTAATACTGATAAAAATTTTCGGGTATGAAAATTTCTTTTTAATAAATTAATGTATTTTTTTTAAAAAATAATATAATTATATTTAAGTAAATGAATTTTATGAGTTAAATAAATTTAATATTTTTTTTAAAAAAAAAAGAGATTTTATGATATGATATGTCAAATAAGAGAGAAGAAAATTTTTAAGATATTTAGTATTATTTGAGGAGAAAAAGAATAGATGAGTAGAGATTTTAAATGAAATCTAAGTAATACTTAAAGAAATATTTAAAATTTGACTAATTATATAGCGGATTTATTTTTTGCTACGAAGATACCTTCAGCATCTCCCACAAGTCATCTCAAGCACTTGTGAGTGTATCGGAGTAGGATCAGGGCGACTTAAGGGTAAGACTAGTAAAGTCTTTGTTTAAGGCTTTCAAAATTTTAAGGCCTCAAAAATTTTAATAATAAACTCTATGATTTCAATTTCACTTGAAATAATAATGAAGATTGTGAAATATATTTTATAAAATTATCTAAAAAATAATAACAAAAAAAAATTCTCATTTTTATAAAAAGTATTTTAGAACTTTGAACTAAACAACTCAAACTTTATATTAATAAATAAAATTTTAACAACAACATCTAAAATTAATGCATTGTAAATAAATAACTAACATCTTATTAACTAGAATTAATGTTTACTTTCATTAATAATCATATTAATATATGAAGTTAAAGGCTATGTATCTTTTAAAAATACTATATCAAATAGTATTTTTGTATGTAAGTTTATATATGCAAAGCTTTTATTAAAATTTAATTTTAAGTCATTAATTTTATTGAGACGATCCTTAAACACTAATTACTAGTATTAATAAGAGTGAAGATGCAAGCAACTCTTCATCAACATGTCTGCTTCTTCACCTGCTTCAGCTGCTCCGTGATTTTATTATATTATCCTTAATTAATTATTTTAAGTAATTTATATATAAAAAAATTAATAATACTTAACTAAAAAAGATAAAATAGACATTTATGACATGTCTGTTTCAGCTGCTTCAATCGTGGTTTTATTATATCACATCAAATTAATTATTATAAGTCATCTAGGTATTAAAAAATTAATATTTAATAAATAATAAGATAGAGATAAATGATAAATTAATTCCTGATCTTTTAAATTAATAGGACATTTTATATGAGACTTATTTAAAAAAATTCACAAGTATGTTTGCTCCATGATTTTACTATATTACTCTTAATTAATTATTGTAAAACATTTACATATAAGAAAATTAATAATATTTAATAAAAAAGGTAAAATAGACATTTACATATCAACTTCAGCTGCTTCAGCCTTAATTTTACTATATTATCACTAATTAATTATTATAAATCATTTAGGTATTAAAAATTTAATAATATTTAATAAAAATAAAATTGACATAAAATGATAAATTAATTCTTGATATTTTAAATTAATATGACATCTTATATGAGACTCATTTAAATTTTTTTCACAAATATTTTCTCATAGTAATTTTGTTATGTCACTTCTAATTAGTTATTATAAGTCATTTAGGACATATCCACTTCGCTGCTTCAATCATAAAATTTGGTTGACTCTCGAATTTATTCAGTGCTACTTAAATTGGAATAGAAAAAAAATATTATAAATCATAATAATTAAAAATTTAAATTATTTTAAGAATATAATTAGATATAAATGCCACAGAAAATTGGATAAGGAGAGTAACATATATTATTTAAAAATTACATAAAAAATATTATAAATTACAATAGCTAACAATTTAAAATATTTAAAAACATATTAAGAATCTGATTGATTATCTAAATCATATTTGTGTCACGTAAATTCAGGATAGTGACATTTTATAATTTTCATGTTTTATTGTTTTAATTTAGTAATTTGTTGATCCAAATGATGTTTTCGAATTTAACATATTTTAAAAATTTAGTACTTTGTTTATTTTAATTTATTTACTTTGTTTTGGTAAAATATTATATATTTAAAAATTATGCAAAAAAATAATTATAAGTTATAACTATTAACATCTTATAATATTTTAAAAACAAATAGTAAAAAATATGATTTACTTTTGAAATTCTAATAGTGTCATATAAGTTGCGATAAAGCAAGTAACATAAATTATTTGAAATTACATTAAAAGATACTAAAATCATAAAGATTAACAAATTAAAATATTTTAAAAAAATATATTAGTAAAAAAATTTGACTGACTCATAAATTTTAAAATTGCGACAAAACAAGTAACATAAATTACTAAATTACATAAAAGATACTATAAATCACAATGATTAATAATTTAAATTATTTAAAAATTTATATTAACAAAAATTTAATTGACACTTCAAATGTTATTTGTGTTACAAAAATTGAGATAACATAAATAATATATGTTGTACTAACACGGACCACAGTATCTAATGCTCTAATAGTCCGCATCAACTCAGCACTTCACCACCTTAATTAACTCACACGTATAACCGCCTTCCTACTAAACAAATTTTATTTTTGGGAAACAGAAGCACGAACAAGATCAGTCTATAGTGTACATCCTTTTTGAAAACCCATATGTTTTGGGCGGTGGTGGCAGACACCCAAATTTTGCCCTTATTTTTTTTGGTTCATTCTACACACATACACCCTCTTTTAGTTCTGTTCATCACCCATTTTCACCATATCACTTGCAGATCTCTTATTTCTTGTTAAAGAAACCATATAGAGAGGTCTTGCTTATGTGTTTTTGAAGTGTGAAAAGTTGGTGTTTTCTTGTTTCTGCAAGGATGAAAATTCAGTGTAACGCATGTGAGATAGCAGAGGCGAAGGTACTCTGCTGTGCTGATGAAGCAGCACTTTGTTGGTATTGTGATGATAAAGTTCATGCTGCTAATAAGCTTGCTAATAAACATCAGAGAGTCCCTCTTTCTGCTTCATCTTCACCCATGCCCAAGTGTGACATCTGTCAAGTATGATTTAAAATTTTCATTTTTTTTAAGTTTCATGGCTTATTTTTTTTTAAAGAGATCCTCAATTTCACACATGTTATTTTTACGTATTACTCTATTTTAACAAAATCATTGTCTTCTACTTTAAATGGTAAAATGACAAGATTTGATTTCCTCGAGTTGGAGATGCCCATAGGCCATATCTTGTTCGTTCTTTTTTTTTTTGGATAAATAGATATCACAAATAGATATCATGTGAGTCCCTTTCATTTTTAGTTTATTCCTTAAAAATGTCACCTAACTAAAATTTATGTGGATAAGTTATCACTATCATAAATGTGAAGAAAAATTATTAAATTAATTTTATTATGTGGGACCCACCTAACTTCACCCATCGCATTTTTATCATTCCTCCTCAATCTTCAATTTAGTTTTTTTTTTTTAAACTAGTTTTATTACTACATTAATCATAATTATTTAAAATATTTTTTTATATAAGTTCATCAACGATTATTAATATATTGATCTTCCTTTAAAATATTATTAGAAAAAGTTCATCTATGATTAATTAATTTTGAACTTTATCATAATAATAAATTTATTATTATATAAAAGTCATTCAATTTTAAAGTTTATCACATTTTTTAAAACATTGGCTAGGTCGATAAATACGAGCAATATAATTTTTATAATGGATTAGTGTTTATTATATTTAAAGTATTTTAAATTTTGATTGCCAATTGTTGAAATATTTTCAAATTAGACTTAAAAATTAAAAAATTATTTAAATATAATAATTAATAGAATTATTTAATTAGAGTATATATTTTTGGCCCAAAAATAGTCATAAATGTATAAAGACTATACTAAGCTTTTTCTTTAAAAAAATAAATAAAATTTTACTATCTTGTAAATTCAAGAAGTTGGATGGAACTAAAATTTATGTTGAATAAATTATGACTATCATTAAATATGAAAAAGGAATATTTATTTTAACTTTAAAATGGGAGATCCACCTTAATTTCACTTTCTATTCAATCACACCCTCCCTTTTCGTCCTTCTCCCTCAATTTCTCTTTAGTCTTTTTTTTAATCAAAATTTAAATTAATTTTATTATATATTGATCATATTTTCTTAAAATATTTTTGAACCAAGGTTATCAGTGATTAACTAAATTTTGAATTTATCACAGAAATTTATTTATTTATTTATTTATTTATTATATAAAAGTTATTTCATTCTAAAGTTTATCACAAAAGTATTTTTCTTAAAATATTAATAGGTTCAACAAATATGAAAAATATGATTTTTATAATGTGTCAATGTTTATCATTTCTAAAATATTTTGAATTTTGATTATCATTATTGAAATATTTTCAAATTAGACTTATAAATTATATAAATATAGTTTAAATTTATTAAAATATAATAATTAATTAAAACTATTTAATTAGAGGATATATTAATAGTGAATATAAGTAATATTCTTAAGTTATCAAATTACCGTAATATAGTGGTACAAAATTACAACAATAATGCATCTTGATATCTTTAGTTGTTAACTAGGGTCCACAAATGTGAATTTTGTGATTTTCACAATTTCTATAATGTGTCAATATTTATTATGTGTATAATGATTTGAATTTTGACTGTCGTTAATGAAATATATTAAATTATATTTAAAATTTATCTAAATATATAAGCTTAAATTTTATTTAAATATAAATATTACTTAATTAGAGATCATATTAATAACAAATATAAATTATAATTTGCAAATTATAAAATCATCGTAATATAAGGATGTAAGACGACAAAATCAATGCACGACTCTCATGAGTTGTTGTTAACTAGGATCAAAATATATGAACTATACAATTTTTATAATATGCCGATGTCTATCATGTTTAAAGTGTTTTGAATTTTAACTGTCGATATTGAAATATTTTGAAATTATATTTCAAAATTATTGAAATAAAATTTAAATTTATTTAAGTAAAATATTTAATAAAATTGCTTAATTAAAGAACATGTTCATAAAAATTATCAGTAATGATTAACAAATTATCATATCAGCATAACCTAAGGGTCAAGGCTACAACATTAATGTGTCTTGATATCTCGAGTTGTTGTTAACTAGGGTCAACAAATGTGAACTGTATAATTTTTAGGATTTTATAATGTGTCGACATTTATTATATCTAAAGTGTGTGTGAAATTTTGACTATTTTTATTATTCAAATTATTTAAATAGATAGTTTAAATTTATTGCAAGTTGGCTCGGACATCATGACTATAAAAAAATAATTTAAACATAATTAATAATTAGAGGTCGTATTAATAACATATATAAATGATAATTCGCAAGTTATTAATTCGGCGTAACATGAGAGCATACGCCCCCCACAACATTAGCGGAAGATTTTTTATGATTGTTGTTAATTGGATTATTGACACGCATGAACTATATGAGTTTTATGATTTCTATAATTTGTTGATGTCCATCATGTTTAAAGTAAGACTCGTATTTGATAGCAACTAACCCTTATAAATGATACTAAATTGATATTCAAGATACAGTTATTATTTATTAAAAATATATTAATAAATATATATATTTATAACTAATATTATAAAAATCATTGATTCATATTTTTCGATAATTTGGTATGACCCACGTAATTTAGTTCAAAAAAAAAAAGAAAATATGAGTCTATAACCTTGTTCAACAATAAAATTCTATTTTAATTCAATAATTAAAATAGTAGTGTAGTTAATCAGTTATGTTAGACGAAGAAATAAATAAATAAATAAATAATAAAAATACGATACATAACATAAAATTACAAGTAATGGTTGACAAATAAAAAGAAAGGAAATGGAACATAAATAATGTAAAATAAAAAATTAAGATTAAAAAGCAAAAACTAAAATAGTAATAAAAAAATCGAATGATGAAAGAGGCTAAATATCCATGCGACACCTTTTAATTCGGAGAGAAATTGATGAAAGAGGCTAAGTTGTTATTTTTTTCTTTTATTTTTAATTTGAAAATGATTTAAAATAAAAAGTTAGCAAATGAATAATTTATTTATTTTTTAAAATAATGTTTTTGTGTCTAATGAGTGTGATATGAAATGATACAAATTATTTAATAGGATAAACCAACTATTAGTAATAATTTTGTTTTCACTTTAAATACTTAAGTTATTTGTAATTTTATTTAAATGTAATATTTTATTTTTTCACTTTAAAATTGTTTTATACATAATTTTTTTAAATGTTTAAAAAATAGGTATAATATTACGGAAAGTATATGTGTAAGATTTTCATAATATAACATATGTATGCTCGATTTTCATAATTAGGGTCGACACTTATGAATTGTATAATTTTTGTAATTTCTATAATATGTCAATGTCTATCATAACTAAAGTACTTTGAATTTTGAGTGTTGCTATTGAAATATTTAAAAGTTATATTTTAAAAAAATTAAATATACAGTTTAAATTTTATTCAAACATAATAATTTATAAAATTACTTATTTAGAGCTCATATTAATAGAAAATATAAGTAATGATTCATAGGTTGTTAAATCGACATAAAATAAGGGCACAAAAACTATAATATTAATTTGTTAGTACTCTCCTAGGTTGTTGTTAACTAGGTCAAATAAACTTCTTTGAAAAAAGATTACAAAAATACAATATTAAGTTTATATCGTCTACATAGCGATTAAATTTTTTAATCATAAAATCAAAAACTAAGTTTCATCACAATAATATATTTGCCGATCTAATTAAATTAAATTTTTAATCATTTGATTTGATTTGATATAATCTTACCGAGTCTTACAAATAAAATACTAATATATTATGTTTACATAACGATTAAATTTCTTTATCATAAAATCAAAAACTAAGTTTCATCACAATAATATATTTGCCGATCTAATTAAATTAAATTTTTAATCATTTGATTTCATATGATCTTATCGAGTCTTACAAGTAAATTTGAAATATAATTTAAATAGATCAGTGATTATAATGTAATTATTTTTAATTAACTAATTATAGACGATTTAAATAAAATTTTACTTCGTTTAAACTTTTAAGTTTTATCTTGATCAGATATTTTGATAATTGTTATGACTCTCAAACATTATTTATTGGAATAATACTTTTATGGTCTATCATTAAATTGAATTAATTAATAATTACTGCAAATATAGTTATTGTTAGTTGAACAAGGATTAATAACTGAACATAATAATTATAAAAGTTTATCTATACAATAATTTATATCTATATAAATGGAAAATTAAATTTAATTTCTTTATTAATTTTAAATTAATTTCACTAAGTGTTACGTTATGTTTGTTCGATAATAATATCTTTATTGCAATGACGTCGATAGAAGTTCAGTATTTTAAAATGAAATCTATGTAAGAAATTATAGGTAATTTTGGGATGAAAGGAAACCTCTTTATAAAGAGAAAAATGAATAAATTAAATTTTATTTTTGACTTAATTATCGATTAGAAGATTTAGCTTGTATGAATTATTATTGATTTAATACCAATAATGAGCTCTTTCAGTATCTTAAGCATACTCTATATCTGAGACAAAGCTACCAATTAATTTTAATCGTGGATATATATACATATATACATATATACATACATATATACATACATACATATATATATATATATATATATATATACCAATAATGAGCTCTTTCAGTATCTTAAGCATACTCTATATCTGAGACAAAGCTACCAATTAATTTTAATCGTGGATATATATACATATATACATATATACATACATATATACATACATACATATATATATATATATATATATATACCAATAATGAGCTCTTTCAGTATCTTAAGCATACTCTATATCTGAGACAAAGCTACCAATTAATTTTAATCGTGGATATATATACATATATACATATATACATACATACATACATACATAC
>NC_061119.1:209014265-209036243 GCF_002878395.1 Capsicum annuum | reverse complement strand
ATTGGTAGCTTTGTCTCAGATATAGAGTATTTGAAGTGTCATTAGAGCATTCAATTTTATAGCTTGTAAATTTTAAATGTAATTTTTAAAAAATAAGTAATTATATTAACTTTGATTAACTAATTATATCAAATCTAAACAAAATTTTAATAAGTCTCGCACAAGCTTATCCTAATCAAGTGCTATGAGAATTAGTATTTATTATGTCTTTTAAATCAATTTCATAAAATCACTATTATAGCTATTATATGTCCTTTAATTTGTTATTTTCTAATAGTACACAAAAATTGTGGTCAAATAATTTTTGTATTCTAAATTTTAAAGGTAGAATATTTTTAAAATATAGATAGAAAAGATTTGAAATGAAAAAAAAAATCATTTGAATTATCATGAGAAAAATTGTAGCATAATTAAAATTGTACAATTGAATTCATAAAAAAAATAATTAACTTTTTGTATTGGAAATTTCGATAATTGCTTATTTTATGTAATACTAAAGTACGAATCAGATTTCAAAAAAAATTAAAAAATTAAAAGTTATTCAAAATATTAATAGGTTTTAATATATATATCTATACCTCCTATTTATTTATATAAAATAAAGAGATATAAAATTTAAAATTAAATATTAAAAAAATAAGAATTATTTATATGATAAAAAGCATAATTAAGTAGATATGATACATAAATATATAATGTTAAATTAAAAATTTCAGATAATACTACTTTGGTTACATTGATTTTGGATATATGAGAATATAATTAATTAATTAATTTTATGTTATTATTTTTATTCTAGATTATTCTTTTCAAGCAATAAGTACTATGCAATCATATTTATGAAAATTATGTTAATTTTTCCATTCTCATGTATTGGGATAGCTTTCAATGTATTGAGAAAGAGTAATAAAATAAGTAATGAAAGAATTTTAAATTTAAGATGAAAGGGGCAAAAATGTCCAAAAGGAAACTAGCTTATAGTGTGAATAAAATTTATTACTATTATGGTCAAATTATGGCCAAAAGGATTTTTCCTATATTTAAAAACAAATTAGCTTTAAATTTTCTTTCACCGTTAATGAATTGTTTTATTGCGACAGAAAAATTATTTTAGATAACAAGCTCCAAGACTTTATTTTTTTGAATACCTTTCTAGTCAAAGGAAATGAAACCGGGAGTTTATGTTTTATGACGAGAGGACGACGCCCATTCACTTGGTTGATAAGTATTTGTATTTGACTTGAATATTTTCCATCATTACCTTCAACATTTTTGGATGCTGAATGCTCCTTACTCATCTCCAAAGATGCCTTTTAATTGCAAATTAATCGCTGGTGCTAAACTAGTAGAGCTTTCCATTGAAATCAGAAACTTGTCACTTTAAGGCAAGAACTTTAAAAAATAGGATACTCGTCAATATTTGAAGCACTTACTCAAATGAAGGTGCAACTTGAAAGTGTATTTCTTCACTCTTTTCTCACTTAATATTAGACATTCCAAAAAAATAGGATACTCTTGTCAATATTTGTCACTTTAAAAAATAGGATACTCTTGTCAATATTTGAAGCACTTACTCAAATGAAGGTGCAACTTGAATGTGCATTTCTTCACTCTTTTCTCACTTAATATTAGACATTCCAAAAAAATAATACTCCAGTGTCAAGTCTCGTTACACCTGTTTCTAGTAGGGGCAAATTTATAGGCTACATATTGGGCACGTGAACCATGGTTCATGGTCTCTCTGGAAAACTAGGTATTTTATGTTTATAATTTTTAAAATTGGTACTCCCTCCATCCTATTGCATGTGTTGTCACTTTCGTTTTGGTGCGTCCCAAAAAGAATGTTACCTTTTCTTAATTCCGTGCCCGATCAAATTCTGCCACATAAAATGGGACGGAGGGAGTATATTATTGTCGGCTGGCTCTCCTCCTGAAAGAAGGATATATAGTATACTTTGTTGAATGGTAAGTAGTTATTTACCCAGAGGACTATGGATCAATTTCCACTCAATATATTCTTAACTTTGTCTTACTTCCCCATCTCTCCTCGACATATCTGGCAGCCATGTCAAGTTCATTGTGTTACTTGATGCTTTTCGAGTAACGGAGGAAGCTATAAGATGTCTATTCTTAATGATGGATCTCTTACTTTTAGGGGGCCAGCACTGTAGAGGATCACCATGTCATGTTGTTTACTTTCATTCAACCTGAGTAATGGTAAGCAACCAAGGTCATACTATGGGGTTATTGTAGCTTCTTTTGCAACTTTGCAAAGTTGCAATGCTTGGCGTTAATTGAAGAATAGGATCAAAAAAGGGCAGGGCAGCCCGGTGCACTAGAGCCACCGTTATGCGCGGTGTTTGGAGAAGGGCCCACCAAAAGGGCGTATTGCACGTAGCCTTACCTTGAATTTTTGCCAGATGACAACAACTTTACCAGTTACTCCAAGGCCCCCTTCAATATAGGATCAATATATGAAAATTTCTCCAAGAGCCAGACACACATGGTAGATCATGTAGTGTGTTTTGGAGAAAGTGAGAGAGAAGAGGGAACATATTATAATAATACCAAGAAAATGCTGTATCAATTAAGGTAGGGGCCATCGTACGGTACCGTGGTAGACTCTAATCTTATATTAAGGGATCTTTACAATAGCAGATCGGATTCACAGTTTACTTCTACTTCTCTTAGCCGGTATACATAGATTATACACTTATATACATATATTATACTCTTATTATACAACATTATACACATATTTCACATGTATTTTGTATATGTTATACATACACCTCTCTTTTTTTTAAAGGAAAAAAGCTAAGCGGTTGGGTGGGCGGCTATTTAGGTTAATTTTTGTTCTATTATTAACAAGGTTATACACATATTTCACATGGATTTTGTATATGTTATACATACACCTCTCTCTTTTTCTCTTTTTTTTAAGGAAAAAAGCTAAGCGGTTGGGTGGGCGGCTATTTAGGTTAATTTTTGAGGAAAGGTAGGAATGAAGAGAAGGGGAGAGGAGTGAAGGGACAATTTACTGTGGACTGGAAGAGAAATCTAAAGCTGAATACACAAAACCACGTCTCCAAGTTACAATGGTGAAAATATCATGCTTCACAACATTTGGTTAAATTTTACAAATCAAAATCCTCCTGAACCCTTGTTCTCAAGAATGACTATTCTAAATTAAAAGGAAAAAAATATATGCCAAATGTTTAAGGATCACATCTGACTACGTGCTCCTATGTGAATATCTATATGTGATTTTCAAATATTGTCGTCCGTATACATTCCTTAGCGCCTTAAGTATGTGCTTCGCAAACTGGAGAGCTTCCAACGATTGCTCGACTTCCTCTGTAGCAATAGTGCTCTAGGATTTTGAATTAACTTTCCTGGTCACGTGGTGCAAAGTTACCGATATTGCTAGGAGAAGTGGTCTTATTTTTGTTGTTTTCTTTGACAACACTTGTTCTTTCTTATCACCTTCTTTTTATGGAGCCAAAGTAGTAGTCTCTCATCAAGCAAATGGTATGCTCTTTGTTTTCCAGATTCTTTATTTCAATGGTTATGATTTGCTATTATCTTGTGGCGCCAAAGCAGTTATGTTTATCAGATCTATCAGAGTTGTCCTCCTCCTTCCATTTTGACATGCCTTGATCACAAAATTGAAAAAAAAAAAAATATGTATACATGCTTCATGCCTATTTCCCAGCTTTTTCCATTTTTATACAAATAGTAATAGATCTATTTTGTACAGGAAACTGTTGGCTATTTCTTTTGCCTCGAGGATCGGGCTTTGCTCTGCCGAAAATGCGACATTTCTATTCACAGCGTCAATGCTTATGTCTCAGCTCACCAGAGATTCTTGCTGACCGGAGTCAAAGTGGGACTTGAACCTACTGATCCTCCTGGGTCAGCATCCTCAGGAAAGTCGCCTCCCATTCAGAAAGTTGTGGAGCAAGAATCTCCTCCAATTCCCAAGAGTATTGCTCCTGGGTCATCAGTTGCTCCATCTAACGGCATATTACCTGTCCATACTAGCGAGACTGGGGATTTTGCACCTAGTAGACTTCCATCGGTTGGAGGTTCTGCAGCTGGAATAATTCCACAATGGCAATTTGATGAATTTCTTGGAATGGGTGATTTCAATCAGAGTTATGGGTACATGAATTATGGGCCATCTAAGGTATGATTTATGTGTCATCCCTATTGTTCATTCTTTTGATAAGTAGGGTTGCATTTCTTTTGATGTTGTGCTTTTATTGTATATCATGGTCTTAACATCCAAATGTAGAGTTGTGCACAGTGAACGTCAATTGCTGCATATAGCGGTCTCCTGCTGGGTATGGACTGTATGCTTCTGTTACATCCACTTCATTGTACATGTAGCAACAAGGTATTTGGGTGTCGTTCATTTCCATATGGAGACGTGGGAGCGTCCGGATGAGCTTTATCGGTGTGACATTCATGCTTTGGTTGTATCCTCATTGTCTGCACATATGTATCTGCCTCGATGAGGACTTGAACCACTGTGAGTAGTTCATTTTCATACGGAGGCAGGGAAAACCTTAATACAGAATGTGTGACCCCCCATATAAGATCCTATAAACTTGCTGGCCTTACGCCAAATTTGACAGTCACCAAGTCTACAGACACCAACATTATAGAATTTGTGATTGCTACTGTTGTATTTGTGGATGTCTGTCTCTTTGGCGAACTCTCCGGCTCTCGGGGCTTCGACTCTTGATAAGAATAGAGACAGAGTTGCAGATTTCTGGTTACATATTTTGGGGAAAGACGTGCGACTGTCTAAAAATCATCCTACGCTGGTTAGGAATGAGGAAATATAACTTAATTCCTATATATGCTGAGTATAAACTATATTTAGACCTGTGGTGTCATATTGGCAGATGTATCCTCCTTTGAAAGTGAAATGTGAGTTTCATCTGGACATCCCTTGGCGAGCATAAGACTGGTGGGAGTTGAAAATATTATCATGCATCATATTTGATATTTCACCTGTCTGTGATTTCCTGATAGAAAAATTGTCACTTTGATGATTGCCTGTACTGTAGATTGGATTTCATGCTTGTACGAGTCGGATAGTCTTTTCAAAGGCATAATACATATGACCTCTCCAACTTTGGGTGTGCACTAGTAGGCACTTAAACTTGTGTAAAGTTGAACAAGTAGACTCACATGTCCTATGCGGCATGATACATGTAGGACGTCATGTAAGACAAGAATTGACCATGTACGATTTCATGTAGGATGCCACATAGGACATATGTATTTACTTGTTCAATATTATACAAGTTTTAGTGCCTACTTACCCAAAGTTCGAGGTTATAGATGTGATTTGATGCCAAGTTAAAGGGTATGTTTATGTATTGTGCCCATTTCAAATGGCTATCAATATGATTTACCGGGTTAATGGGATTCACTGTGGTACCTAATTTTACTTTTTCCTTCATTGGAACCTCTCAGGCCGACAATGGAAAGCTTGGAGAATCAGCTAGCTCTCCAATCTTAAAAGATGCTGACGCTGTAGTTGAAGGTGATGACTGCTTTAGTACTGAGGTGCCAGATACATGCTGGGCAGTTCCGCAAATTTCTTCGCCACCAACAGCTTCTGGACTACACTGGCCGACGGAAACTATCCAGAATCCATTTGATGCTGCATTGTTGGAATCTGATGCTAGTTACTTCCCTTTGCAGAACATTCAAGATCAACAATCAAATGGTTCTGGTTTCAAAAGGAGTAGGCATTTCTAGAATATTCCCATCTTTCTTACTTTATGTGTTGAATAAAGTGTTTCGGGCACTGATCTTGTTAAGATATAGCGGCAAGTGTTATTTTATGTTTCGTTTGAGCAATTGTCTAACCCCCTTCCTGGTTTAAGTTGTCTTCCTTACGGGATGGTGCTACAGATGATATGATTAATACTGAACATGTTGGTTTTTACCTCGACGCCCAGTGGTGGTTCATAGATTCTCTGTTACCGAAGAAACCAGTGGGTTTTTCAGGGTGTCAGCAAACCGGCACAAGATCTTCAAGCTCCTCGGATTGAAGGAGGTACTAGTTGCTCAGACTTGGTAAACCAAGTGGAGGTACTGCCTTGGTTTTTGCCATCGCGTGAATGATGGAGTCGGTCCAGTTCTGATTACCTGCTGTATTACAAGTTTTGTATCTAATAGTTTAGCCGCAGAAGAATAGCTCCACTGTTCACGTTAGTTACAGAATGATGCACCGGGAAAAGCTTATTGTGTCTACTTGAATATAAATGATATGGATGTTCAACTGTTTTGTTTCTCATTTCTCCGTATGCATTCCTAAATTGAATTTAATTCAATATTTTTTCATCCCTTTGTCGTTTCCTTCTCTTTCGTGGACTCTTCAATGAAGAATCCATCGAAGCTTGGAAGGAGAGCCGAAGGAACAAGACACTCTTTTAACTCTGGCAGTATGCGATTTGAAGTGACCGTGCTGATGAAGGCCAAATTGCACCGAAGCTTGAAAGGAGAGCTGAAGGAACAACACGCACAACTCCGGCAGAATGTGATTTCAAGTCAGGCCAAATTGATGGTGTTGTATTGATAAAATTCTGATTTTACAATAAACTGGTTACGCTAATTTTACGTTCTTTTTATAATCTTCTCTTTTTTTTTTTTTTTTAATATTTTATTATTATTTTTATTTTGTTTATGTTTCTTGTTTTATAGAAAATATTTTTTTTCCTTTTTTTATATGTTCATCCTATATAATTCATATTTTTTTCTTATATAATCATTTAATATAAAATTATTTTTATAAGGGTCAAAAATACTTTGAACTATCTGAAATGGATCAAAAATATTCCTCGTTAATTTTTTGGCTCAAAAATATTTCTTCATTAAATATTTAGTTAAAAAATATCTCTTCTTCTAATAGAATTTCATCAAGCATGACACCTGGGTTAAGAAAGTCACATGGACATGCCACATCATCATTCATGTGTAAAATTCTTCATTAATTTCATTAGTATAATTTAAAACCAGATCCAAACCCCAAAAAAATTCAATCCAAAAACTGAATTATACAAATTACAATTGATGTTTGTTCACAGGACATGCACTGTCGAATACAATCCCGAATATGAGGACTTAATTGTGGTTCTTTCTCTTCATTTTCCGTATCTGTTTATCTATTATATCTACGTAGAAAGCATACTTGTGCATACTTTGGGATTCAATCTTGTTGTTGTGCTTTAAAATTAAGATAGGATTTGGAGAATTAGTGCATGGTATGCATTTTTCTTCATCTGCATTGGGTATTTTTGCAGTTCTTGATTCAGAAAAAAGGAGACTGCTGAACTTGAATCCAGCTGCGTGTAACTCTCTTGTTGTTGTTGATGACACCTATGATGTCCTGAAGATTAAAAGGAACAAGATTTTCAAAAATAACTCAAGATTTCGACTTGATAATGTTGTCTCTATGCATCAGTGTCCTGATGTCAAGTATGGGATTCGCATACACCTTCTTCCCATTGATGACACTATTAAAGGTGTCACTAGGAACCTCGTTGATGCTTACTTGAGTCTTGAAGCGTGTGCATTATAGTTTTTGATTTTCTTCCATCTCCACTTTTGTTTCCATTCAGTATTGATGAGAATATGTTGCATTAGGTATTTTGGATCGATTTTTGTTTTTGTTTTGGGCCGGGGCGAGTTCTAATTTGTGATGATGGAATTAAGAGTGGATTTTACATGTGGACTATGATGTGGCATGTCCACGTGTCTTTTTTTACCCGCGTGGCATGCTTGGTGGAATTCTGTTAGAGGGAGGGGCATTTTTGAGCTAAATATTTAACGGAGGAGTATTTTTGAGCCAAAAAATTAACGAGGGGATATTTTTGATCCATTTCAAGTAGTTTAGGGATATTTTTTATCCTTTTCCGATTTTTAAATGATATAAATTGAAAGCAATTATTATATGTTACACATGTTAATGGATGCTTTAAATAAAGGTGAAATCATAGATAAAATACTAAATAATATTACGCCATGATAAATCTATTTTAGTTTTTATATAAATATTCAATTTTGAAGATTAATACGTTGCTTTCATAAATGCTCTATTATTAATGCATTACGAATTTCAGAATTAGTATTTTTGTCCTTAGTTTTTTTCTTTTTATGTCGAATTAAACATGGTTTAAATTGATAATTTTCATCTACTGTCATTTCTATTATTGGAGGGTTTTTTTTATTAGAAATCAGCATTTTCATTAATACTAAAAGTAACTTGACAAAACTAAGAGCTGACCACTTAGTCCTCTAAATTACATAGCAAAACCAATTGAGGAATAAGCTCAAAATAAATCAATGAAAAAAAACCATACTCCTCGATCTATACTTCCATGGCACAGACGCAACATACAATTGCGCCCTTGCCTGTTTTCCTTCTTGCCATGAATTAGCCATTCAATTTCTTGTTGCCAGCTTCCAACCACCCTGGTAAATCCTTAGTAGTGCAGTAATTTTTCTCTTAGTGCCTAAGTCACTGGACATTCAAAGGAAAGATTGTTAAAAGTTTTCAGTAGCTCCATTACAAAACATACAATCAGGTGGGACATGAATTGTTGTTGGGTAAGAGGCAAGCGCACTATTAAAGAGCACGACTAGGTAGCAGCGGAAGAATACCAAGTCTAAATTTTTAATTTCAATTTGAATCAATAGGAAACAAACAAATTCGAGCACAATGGTAATATGACAACAACTATATCAAACACACAAATATGACAACACAAGAATAAACCAATCAAGTCCAGACACCAAATTTACGTGAAAACCTCTTTGATGTGAAGAGTAAAAAATCATGGGATCAAAACCTTCACTATAATCACCAAGAGTTACAATATTGTTCTCCAAAATTAGCCACAAAACAAGTGCGAACAACGAGCAAAAACATATAAATCACAACACCAAAAAACTAGAGAAATAAAGAAGCAAAAACACCAAATTGCAACTGCTGTTCACGGAGGAATAACAGGACTACAGGCCACCAAATCCAAATCCGTCAGTTTCTAATCAAAACTTGAGATGAGAGGAACAACCTGTTCAAAAATCACCTCAATCGGGTAACAAACAAAGTGAAAACCATAATTTGAAGTTGACTGTCCTGACTAAAATTTTAGTACGAAAATCTGCACCATTTTTCTCTCTGTGGCTTTATTTATCCATATAAGAAGGAAAAAGAAAAACCAATAACCCAACATGAATTTCAAACTTCACAAGTCTTTCAGCATTTGCCAATCTTCGCCAAGCTGCAAGCTATAATTCAAACTTATTCCTGGGATGAACATTTTATTTTAGAGCTATGTACTTCCAAGGGACCTTTGAAAATGCAGACATTAAACTGCTGTACATTTTTTAAATAGAAAATTTTCCATTTCTCATCATAGGTTGTAGTTTACTGTCAAAATCTACAGGCTGAGCTATGACCTCAAGATACTTCCTAGACTCAACACTTTTCTTACTATCCATGTAGTATTCAAGGGAAACTCAGAGTTTAATAGAGTTATGCTTCAATTAGTAAGCATTTACCCATCTGAATCATAAACAATCCTTTTTACTAGGGGTGTTAACTGTTTCTGAAAAGTCGACCATACCGAATCGATTTTTAGACTTTTTAAAACAAAATTGATGACCTTTATATAAATTTATAATGTACCAAATAATTAGGTAGGGTTTTTATTTTATAAAAATTAATCCAAAACAATATCGAACTGAATCAAATAATATATATATATGTAAGGCCCTGTAAAAGTCTAGTTCAATTCAGTCCCACATAACTTGTAATAAGGGGCCCCAGACTTACGAAAATTCAGCTAAGTGTCAAGACTCAGAATCATTTTTAGCCTTTATAATTGGAAGATCTTATTTACGATCTTTTCGGCCTTAGATTTGTCGATTTTTAAATTGATTCATGATCAGGGATGTCAACAGGTCATATTGGGTGAGTTTCAAAATTTTTGGACATTGTTTGAGTTGTGTTTGGATGGCCAAAACAGCAAGCCAACGCGATCTTGACGCGTCGCGTTGGCTATCGCGTTGACACCATCAACGCGATGCGTCGGTCATCGCGTCACTGGGCACAAATTTTGTATTAAGTCACGGGTTTGTGGGGGTAATTAAGTCATTTTTCTCCCAAATTAAATCCCCATAACACGAAATTCAGCCCCTCAATAGGCAAAATACACTCACTTATTCACAAAATCCTCTCAAGAAATAAACCCTAGTTCATCAAGCTCAAGATCAAGTTTTGAGAAATCCCCAACAATCGTCACGAAATCAATAATCAAGGTATGTTAGGTGTTCATCCTTGGGTTTCCATCCACCCTTAGAGTTCAAGAACCCTTTTTAAAAATACAAGTTAATATATTCATGATTTATATACGCAAATTGGGTTGTATTCATGTTTGTGTTGTTGTATAGGTTTCAATTCAAGATTAAATAATAAGTTTCATGAACATAAGATAGCATGTATGTTGATTGATGTAATTCCCAAGTTAAAACCCTTGAAATTGCAAGTTTAAGTTGTAGTCATGATGCTTATGTGTTGTTCATTATCACATGCATTGATTATGCTCCTCAAGTGTTTGATAGAATGTTCATATGAATTGAATAGTGTAATCATGCCATGTTAGCATGTGTTCTCATTCATGTACAAGTTCATGACCTCCTAGTGTTTGACAAAATGTCTCAGTGAATGAATTGTGAACAATTGACTATTGCCATGCTTTCAAGATTTGCTATGTTTTATCTATTATGCTATCGAGTCTTGGGGGTATTTATTACCCGAAATCTAGCTGTTTACTTAGTTACAGTAGTTATAGAATAGTCCCAGTAAAGGTCAAGAACATCAGTACTCAGTCAGTTAACAGAACTCAATCTAGTTCGGCCAGTTAACACGATCGGGGTCAGTTCAGTCAAGCTTAGTACAATCTAGTGATCAGTGTCTTTCAGTTGGGAGTAGGATTCAGCACCGAATGAACCTAGGAATGGGGGCTCACTCATTAGTTAGGACTGGGTCCTTAGAAGCAATCCCTAAGTTCCAGAACTACGTAGTCGGCGTAGGTTATGAGATGTCACCCGTTAGTTTAGGACTAACACTCTCAGGGATCACCCGCTAGTTTAGGACTGATCTCAGGGGTCACCCACCAGATTAGGACTGGCTCCACAGCCATTGTTAGTATCTGTGGCACGATACTAACACCCTTCCAACTGGGGTCACAGGTTGGACCCCGATCAGCTCAGACTGGGGCATGTCGGTTAGGTAAACACTTCCACAGTTACAGTTTCAGTCTCAGTATTCAGTACAAAACTCAGTCAGTTCTACAAAATTATGGCTATCAGTTATCAGTTACTCATCCATCAGAATTCAGTACTTAGTTTCAGTATAATTCAGATATATGATGTATATCTATATGTGCAGTGTTGCATGTTCAGTATGTTCAGCAGTTACAGTTTTGCATGTACACTCATCCAGTTACTTCATGATGTTCATTTAGTCAGTTATCATCTCATGCATATGAACCCATGTATATCAGTCTCACCTCACTTAGCATACCAATACATATCACGTACTGACACATACTCTCTTTTGCGCTATGATGTTTCATATCATAGGTTCAGACGCACGGGTTCCTGATCATACTTAACAGCTCAGGATATATATCAACGACAGTTTCAATAGTGAGTCCTCATCCATCAAGGATATTATTTTATTTCAGCATTTCAGCAGATTTAGTATGTTCAGTAGTGAGAGTTAGTTGAGAACTTGTCTCATCAACTCCCCATTTAGACAGTTAGAGGCTTTCGGACTAGATTACTTCAGACAGATGTTCAGTATTTTTCGTATTATCATCAATATTCAGTATTTTTTTCAGTTTATGAGCCTTATGGCATTTTCAGCCTAACTTTCGCATATATTTTCAATATTATTGTTCAATACTCTCAGCAGATACCAATCATGGATTAACTTGTGATCCTTTGAGATCGTAAGCACCGTGTGATGCTCAAGGTGTAGTCTCGGGGCATTTATATATATATATTGACTAAGCTTAAAAAATAATAAAATATTAAAGTATTTTTGCTTTCGGGTGATGAAAGCGATAGTTGACTATACATAGCAACATAATTAACACCAAAGTTTCTAGTATTGAAACTTATTATACTAATTCGATCGAAATTAAATTAGTTCTACCATCTTATCTCTCGAGATTAGTAACCTACAAGGTATTCCAACAATGTCGGATAACAAGCTTTTTTCCTCTTGTAAGACTTAAATTTTTCCTATTGGACACTTAATTCAAGTAGATTTCTTCAGTTTCTGCTTGACTGATTTTTTTTCGTTCATGTAATTTAAATTATATATTTTGTGTTTATTTACTATTATTTTACATTATTGTTAAATAATTGGATGAATCTCTATTTTTATTTTATTGAGTCATCACCTTTTAAACAAATATCAATAGAGTTTGTCAAAGTCATACACAAGTATACACGATAGTGTGTTCTAAGTTTTAAAAAAAAAAATCAAAAATTAACCGAATCGTACCTATACCGAAGAAAACTCGAAAGGATCAGACAGTTTCAAAAAGTCTAATTTTGGTTATATAAAATAAAATAATCGAATAATTGGTATGGTATAAATTCTAGAAAATAACCTTCTGAACCATACTATTGACACCCCTACTTTTACTATTAGAGTTGGTCAGTCCAAAATATTTTGAAGTGGTGCATATTATCACGCTTATCCTCAATCATATTGTACAGTGTAATTCATGTAGTTAATATATCATGTAGTAGTTTTCATTTTTGTGATGGTTATATTTTTTATACAATTATAATTTACAAGAAAATTAACTTATATTTTATATAAAATAATATATATAAAAATTAATTTATAAAAATTATATACCAAAATAAAGATTTAAAATTCATATTATATAAAAAATAATTAGGTATATTAGCACTTGATTAAAAACATACAATTTATAATATGTTAAATTAAAAGTGTTATATAATAAAATAATCAAGAATATAATTGGTGTTGACGAATAAAGTGTTGTTATCCTGTATTGAAAACTTAATAGTAAACCAGAAAAATAGAAAAGTAATGAACTTACTAAAATATCTGAGTTCAAAATTTTCTTGTGTGTCTTTAAGGAATTTAATCCCCTCATTGTACCCAAGGTTAGGGATTACTTCCTCTTAGGATAAAATAAATATACCTATTGTTGGTGTAGCAGTACATCAAACGCCAATAACTTCATCAATATCAACGTCAACAACTAATCACACAAAGACTCATTTATTTGATTGAAAGTATTCAGATGAAGTTCATAAATTTTTTATTACTCAAAAACTGAGGCTAGCCGTCTCAATTTATAGTCAATGAAGAGTTACATGAAAAAGTCACAACCTATCAGAAAAGTAATAACTTATCGAAAAAGTCACAATCTATTGAAAGAGTCACAACACATCAAAAAGGTTACAACCATTCAAAGTGAAAATTGCCTTTTAACATGCACCCTTTCTTTTGGTGTCTATTTATTTTTCAATCACACCTCTTAAAAATTCAACAGTCCCTACATGAATGTGAAATGACTATATGAAGAAAAACATGCATAAAAAATTGTGCGATTCGTCAGTAAGGATTAATCGCATCTGAATAAGTAGGTTTTTCTTTGAACATTTCATAGTGAACATATGTCGAGTATACTTGATCAATCGATGGATTTGATATTTTTGAATCATCGAGCTTTGGTATATACCGTGACAACCACGTGTCACCCAATCAATTCTTTAACTGTCTTTAATTCTCATTAATTTGTTCGTTTCAACCATGAACACAACTTGATTTTAGCGAATTAGCCTTATAAATCCTACTTGAAGCGGCTTACACTTCACACTTACATAGGTGATTCCCAAATATGTAATTTCGTAGATACATTGTTTGATCATTGCATGTAAAACTGGGAAACCATTAAAAAGTAGTTATGTTTTATCCTTGTATTGAACATAGTCTTCATCTGAGAATGGACAAATATTTTATTTTTACAATATTGAGCCGTCAATCACAACTTTATTTTCTCCTTGAACTTAGATCTTGGGATGTCCAGTCTTTTAGGTAAAGTTGTCATCTGGTTGACTTGTCCTTAGCCATAGTCCCATTTTCTTTGATGATTTCTCAACTCTCTCTCTTGTTAGGTTCTTTTGTAAGTGATCCGACACATTATCCTTTGAATTTACATAGTCAATTGTGATAACTCCACTAGAGTGTAGTTGTTTAATGGTATCACGTCTTTGTTGAATGTGATGAGATTTTTCGTTACACATAATGCTCCCATCCCTTCCTATTGTTGTTTGACTATCACAATGTATGCATATAGATGTCAATGGTTTGAGCCAAAATGGAATGTCTTCTAAGAAGTTTTGGAGCCATTTAGCTTCTTCATCGGCTTTACTAAAGCTATGAATTCAAACTCTATTGTTGAGCGAGCGATGTATGATTATTTGGATGACTTTTAAGATACTGCTCCTCCTCCAATGGTTAATACATATCCTTTTGTGGACTTAATTTCTGCTGATCACGTGATCTAATTTGGATCACAATACCCTTTAATAACCGCATGATACAAATTGTAATGCAAAATCTAATCTTGGGTATATTTCAAATATCCTAATACTCATTTCATTTTCATTCAATGATTTTCATCGGAATTACTTGTGTATCGACTTAATTTAATTATGGCACAAGTTATATCTTGTCGTATACAATTCATGATATACATCAAACTTCTCAACACTCTACGTATTTAGTTTGAGAGTTGCTTTGCCCTATATTCTTTACAAGAGCATAATTTAAATCAAATAACGTTCTTGCTACTTTAAAGCCAAATATTTGAATTTTTCAAGTACCATGTTAATGTAGTGTGTTTGTGACAATGCTAGACCTTGAGGAGTCTTGTGAATTTTAATTCCTAAGATTAGATCGGTAATTCCTAAGTTTTTCATATCAAACTTGCTAGCAAACATATGCTTTGTAGAATATACATATCATCGATGTCTTTACTCATATTTAACATGTCACACCCCTATTTTTCACCGCATTCGACCCCACTAGGGAGTTGGTTTTAGAGAAAAATGAGTTTTTCCAATTAAAGTGACGTTTTGAAAAGGGATTATTTTATTTACAAAGTCGCCACTTGGAATTGAGTTTGGGTGTTCCAAGTCACCTTATTGAATCCCTATTCAAAAGGAAATGACTTTCTATTTTTTTTTGGTCTGCGAACTAGAAATCCGGATAAGGAATTCTGTTGATCGAGGGGAAGGTGTGAGGCATCCCTCGAGTCCCGTGGTTCTAGTACGGTCGCTTTTATTGACTTATCTTGACTCAAACTATTTTTATTAAATTGTGTTAAGACCTAAGTTCCCTCATTTTTATTACACTAAAACTTGTTTAAAACTCTTGTATTAAATAAATCGGTGGAAATTAATTTTAAAAAAATAAAATATTTGTCAAGGTGCGTTATTGCATCCTTGAATTTTAAAATGTCTCAAAAAGATGTGTATGCCGCATTCTTAATTGAGACGAAAATTTAAATGGACCTAAAATTTTACCTAATTATTTATTGTTAAAGGCGTACCTACTGAAAATTCTACCCAACCTTAAAATGATCTATAGCAGTTTTCAATTAAAAAGAATTCTTTTAATAATAAAATAAAAAAGTCTTACTAATTACCACAAATAAAATAATAAACTATTAATGAAAGATATAAAGTGATATCTATTAACTAATCTTGATTCCCAATTATTATTATTATTATTATTATTATTATTATTATTATTATTATTATTATAATAGTTATTATTAATATATTATTATTAAAAGAATATATATACATACAATAATTTATGCGTAATACAATTTCCAGGCTCCCTATTTTCTTTCTTGTTTCTCTCTCTCAACTACTGTCACTGCCAGTGACGACAGCGACATTGGTCTTCTTCCGTTCGGATGAGACAACGACGGTGGTGGACTAGTGACAACGATTTTAGTTGACCGGCGGTTTGGAGGAGATGACGGGGAAGGATGATAGTGATTTTCTGGTGAGCAGCGGTGGGAGAGAGGAAGATCGGTGCCTGTGGTAGCCGGCTCTCCGATGTTTTCTCCGGATCTGGTTGGGAAGGGTTAACGACGGGAAAGGGGAAGAAGCGGACGACGCAAAGCTTTGCCGGCGGCGGGAAAGGGGTGGCAGTTGAGGGATTCCGGCGATGGGGAAGAGGGAGTTGACATTGGTAAACGTCGGAGAAAACACTGGTTTATGCGTTTTTTGACAAATTTTCACCGGATCTGATTTTTTTTTTTTTAGTGATTCCGATGGGTTTCACCGGGGAAAATGGAGGCAAGATGACTGATGTTTTGTATTCCGACAGATTTCGTTAGTGATGGTTTTCTTACCAGACTTTGACGAAACATCACCGGAAAACGAAACAACTTTCAATTATTCCATGTTTCTATTTGACTGATTTTTCATCAATTAGTTTACTATGTATAGTGGATATGCATATGTATTATGCAGTATATCTAATGCTCACTTTTCATATATATATATATATATATATATATATATATATATATATATATATTTATTTCAAAGTACTAAACTATTATGATGTACCTTTCCTTGGGGTAAAGTGGTCATGCATTTACAATAAAAAACTACAATAAAAATAAACCAAATCCCATGCAGCATACACAGATATACCATTTGAAGATATATAGACAGTAAACTCCAAACCAATAATTATAAGTTAGTATCCACACATCAGAAGCTATTATAAGCAATTATTGGTACTTAAACTAGAAATATTAATTATTAATTAATGATGTAAAAATCTGAACAGAAGAAACGGATAATAACAAGTTAGACCCATACACAATTTGAACTACTTCGTAATAATTGAATCAAGTCTCATACAATTGTGTTGTGAAACTAAATTACATCGAGGGTTACCTCTTGGGACACTTTACTTTTTAATAGCTAACGTTCAAAAGCTGCAAACCATAAACCACGAACAAACCTCAAAGTTTGGGACGTAAGGGATTTTTTGGGTGTTGTTGTAATTGTTGTTGATTTTCTCTGAAAGTTGTAAGGAGGGAGTAGTTGTTTTTTCTTTCTTTTTTTGTTGTTGTTTTTTGTCTGTTTATATAAAGTGTACGTATATATGTATATGGGTATGTATCGTGTGTTTGTGTAGAGGAAATGGGGGAGAGGTTGAGTGAAAGTGGAAATTGTGGGGTAGTTTGGGTAGTTTAGATCTCTTTTTTCTTTTTATTATTATTATTATTAATATTTTAAATAAAATAAAAATAATTAAAATCTATTTAAAACTAATAAGTTAATAACTAGTCTTAGAAATATGATTAAAATAATACTACAATCATTAGATTATTTATTAAAAGTTAAAAGAAGAAAACCAATATAATTTAGAAAATTTCCTTTTTCCTAAAATATATAAATAAACAACAAAATAAAACTTATTAAAAAATGTGACTCTATTTTTGTAGTTTTCAAAATTTTTAAAACAAACTTTGTTAAACTAAAATAAAATTGAAATATCTAACTTAGACCTAAAAATAAAATACATATATATATTAAACACTAAAAATGACGTAAAACATTAGGTTTTGGTCAAAAATTAGGTGTTTACAGAACATATCATCAACATATAAACATATAATTACTACACAATTTGGAGTGTTCTTGATGTAAATATATTTATCACACTTATTAATCTTAAATTTATTTAATAACATTGTTTGATAAAATTTTGCATGTCATTGTTGGTCCATGCATGTTCTTCCTCCAGTTCTCCATTAAGAAGGTTGTCTTCTCATTCATTTGTTAAATTTGAAGATCATACACGATGACTAATGCCATCAACACTTGAATAGAAGTGATTCTTGTTACCGGCGAGTATGTGTCAAAATAATAAAGATCTTTTCATTGTCTGAATCCTTTTACAAATAGTCTTACCTTATATTTATCAATAGTGACATCATCTTTCACTTTCTTTTAAAGATTCATTTAAAACTCAAAGGTTTATTTCCTGGAGGAAGATGATTAACCAATTTTCATGTATGATTATTCAATATGGATTTTATTTTTCTATTGATCGCTTTTTTCAATATTGTGCTTCTGATGAAGACATTGCTTTCCTAAGAGTTTGTGGCTTATTTTCTACTGAAAATGTCAAGAAATAGAAACCAAAGAAAGTTGATTTCTTTTGATATTTCCTACTTCTTGAATTCTCCTCATTAGATAAACTTTTCTTTCATTCTTCCCGAGGTCGTTTTAAATATCTTGCTAGATGACTCACATTCATTCTTATACGGATAAATATTTTTAAAAAAATTAACATTATCTGATTCAATTATCATATTCACACGAATGTCAAAATTTTCTAATGTATGAACCAAAAAACGATATGATTTGCTATTGGCAGCACATCTGATGAAAAAACAGTCAATTGTTGTCGGTCTTAATTTAATCTTTTTGAATTTAGGAACCTGTACTTTAGCCAAACACCTCCACACTTTAAAATATTTCAAGCTGGGGTTTCATACTTTTCATTTTTCATATGGAATATATTGTGTTTTTCTATGAGCCATAAGGATAGCTTTTCCCCATAAGTTCGGGGGTAAATCAGAACTTGTCAACATAACATTCATTATCTCCTTTAATAATTTCTTTTTTTTTTTTTGCAATTTCATTGGATTGGGTGAATATGAGGCAGTTGTTGATGAATAATGTCATATTCCAAACATATTTTTTCAAAAAGAGATTCATATTCTCCACCCTTATTACTTCTAATCATTTTAATTTTCTTATCAAGTTGTGTTTTAACTTTATTTTTGTATTGCTTGAATGCGTCAATTGCCTCATCTTTTCTATTAAGCAGATAATATAGCAATACTGAATGCTATCATAAATAAAGTTATGAAGTATCTTTTTCCATCAGGGGATTGTATTGAGCTCATGTCACAAATATTTGTATGGATTAAGTCTAACAGATTTGAATTTCTTTCAATCAACTTATAAGGATGTTTCACATACTTAGATTTCACATATACTTGACATTTCAAATTGTTACTTTCAAACTTAGGTGATATTTTTAAGTTAATAATTTTCCGCATGATTTTATAATTTTACATGTCATAAACGTGCATGCCATAAATGATTTAATTCAAGAAAGTAAGAAGAAGCAAAAATCTTATTCATATCGACTGAAATTACATTTAATTTGAAAAGGCTCTATGTGAGGTAACCTTTTCCTATATACATGTCATTCTTACTCATTACATCTTTATTAGATACAAACACACACGTAAAATTATTTTTGACTAGAAGTGATGTCGAGGTCAAATTCTTCTGGATTTCAGGAACTTGAAGAACATCGTTAAGGATCACTATCTTGCTCGAAGTCATCTTTAAGCCAATCTTGTCAGTTCTTTCTATCTTTGTTGTTGCTGAATTCGCCATACAAATACTCTCTCCTTCTCTTGAAGTAGTATAGGATGAAAACAGCTCCTTCTTGGAACAAACATGACGAATAGTGCCTGAATCAATTCACCATGCTTTGAAATTTCCCACCAAGTTATACTCTGAGGGCATTGCACATAGTTTGTATACTTTTTCATTCATGTTTTCTCACTCTTTCATCTTATCTTTCTAATGTGCACGACAAACCAAAGACATGTGGCCAAACTTGCCACAATTTTAACAATTTTTTTATTTTTTTTATTGGTGTATCCTTTTCTTCATCAAACTTCTTTCTTTTCTTCTTCTTTGGAGGATTTTTAATAATGTTTGCACCTGCGATTGATGATTTTGCATAGGCTTTCTATTCTGCAATTTTATTGTCTTCTTCAATTCGCAGATGAACAATCAGATCCTTCAACATCATTCTTTTCTCTTATATTTCAAGTAGCTCTTAAAGTCCCTCCACAAATGAGGTAATTTTTTTATAAAGACTGCCACTTGAAAAGCTTCATTAATGATAATTCCTTTAGCACACAAATCATGGATGTTAACTTATAGACATAACAGACTTGTTGTCAACCATCTTAAATTCTAGAAATTTGATAACCACAAATTTTTTTTCGTCTAACATCTTCAGTTTTGTATTTTTTGTTCCAAGTATCCCACAATTCTTTCAAAGTTTGGCAAACACTCTAAATATAATGCAGATCATCTTCTAACCTATCCAGAATATACTCTTGCAAAATGATTCCATGCCTCAATCACTAGAAAACGCTCTTTCTTAGGAGTGTCATCCAAAAAGGTTGGAACGTTCTCGGTAATGCACCTCTGCAAACTAAGAGTGGTCAGATAGAAAAATATTTTTGTTGCCACCTTTTAAAGTTAACACCAAAAAACTTTTTGAGTGTTTTTGTCGCAGTCATTACAAGGGTGATGCGACTTGATGAAACAATATTCATTGTCCTAGAAGTAGAGGCCATAATAGTATTAGTTGATTCTCCCAATTCTATTCGAAAATACACAAACAGAATTAACAAACTTTTTAAGAATAAAAAAGTTTTTATCCACTCGATGAAGTAAGAAAAACAAAACTTTTATTAACTTGATGAAGTTTTTACATTCTTCAAATCGAGTAATGAAATAAAAAATTATAAGATTTTAATCTCCCACCAAACCAGAATAAAAGAGAAGAGAAAATCCTCATACAAAATAAAACTTCTTAAACTTGCTATTTTTTTTTCTTTCTTAATAAAATCAATTAGAACTGCAATGATTGATTTGAAATCCTACTGGCTTCACACTACTTTCTAATGAAGTTCAATTATAAAGATTAATGGTTTATGATATTTTGAATGCTTAATATCTAATATAATTAGCTATATTATTATAAAAACGTTTACAAGTAAAAATGCCATTTGTAATATATGAACAAGTAAAAAGACATGGATGAAGTATTATATTGCTAATACAACAATGGTTATTTCTTACAATAGTATTACGGAAATTACCACATAATTACTAGTGTGGATATTGCTAACAAGAAATTAAACTCCTGTTTATTAATGCAAAATTTAACATTGAAATATTTATTTATTTATTTTACTAGCAATACGGGTAACTAAGCATCCCTTGTTAACTTATCCAAACTTATTCAAGAGAAATGTGATTCATCTTATCCTTGTTCCTCCTCTTCCTTTTCGAATTTCTCAATCTATATAATAGGATCAATTAGTGTTTCAAGTTATTTTTAGAAAAAATATAAGCATCTTCATCTTTATACATGAATTCCTTTGCTCTTACAAGATTAATCGTAGACATGAATAAAACTTTTGGTATTGTACCAATGAGTTTGACGTATTCTTGATTCAAATCCTTCCAATAATTCACTATTATGTTTCTTATTTTTATTTGTGCTTCTTCTTTTGTGATATCATATTCATTCATACAACATTCGATGCTAGAAGGTGCATCTCCTCTTTGTTGTTCATCCTACACCCCAATATAAATAAAAACCAAAAAATAGATGACAAAAATTAGATACTTTATATATATAGAGAGGGAGAGATATTAAATGGTGTTAGATCATACATATCCTAATCCTTGAGATACAAATACTACCTACACAACAATTTTTCTCCAACGTATTAATTATAAAGAGAAAATCATATATTTATTCATATATTCAAGATTAGCGCTTACACAAATTATGATTAAGTTTAACTTTTATATGCTGACAATGTTTTGAATGGGCAAATACATTTAAGACCAAGTCAAAGAGATTAACGATCAACAATCTTAGTAACTATTCCTAGCAAGTCCATTTGGTAATTTAAGAAATAGATGAAAGTCATAAAGGACTTTCTAAACTTTTTTTTTTTT
>NC_061119.1:208929633-209011265 GCF_002878395.1 Capsicum annuum | reverse complement strand
GGTCCAGATGACAAACATGTAAATATTTTTTAATGGGTTAAAGGGTCCAGAAGGTCATTTTGCCAAATAAAATACTATAATAAGTTAACTAACCTACATATAAACTAGTAGTATAAAAATATTTACATAACTATGATATTAGTAAATTAAATCCAAAAGCTGTATATATACACATTATATACCTCATGTGATAAAAAGATCATTGAGTAATCTTGCAATGGCACAAGAAGCAGCAAGTAGCAAGTATTGGAGGTTCAGTTGCTAACCAAATCAAATGCATCTTTAGTTGCTATCTCTCCCATGCCTAAGCAGTAAGTAGTTGCAATCAATTGACAGCCACCTGATGGAATTCCATTCTTTATATACTGTTCCGCTGTTGGCACTTCCCTCCCATGATACCATTTTATCTCTTGAAAGTAAAACCTCACCAGCTTTTTCATTTTTTAAAAATACTGGTAAATAATTAGTGAAACTTGCTATAGTAAAGTTATCCTAAAAAATTTAGTGTGATCAAGTAGTTATAAAAGTCAGAATGAGATGAGCATAAATAGAACAATACATAGAACTTAAATTGGTGAAAATTCATTTAACCAATTACAACTTGTACGAAATTACAAGTACAATTTGACCAATTTGGATCGGGTTGGAAAAATCGATATCAACCAATGTAGATTTTAGTGGACTAAATCTATCCCAATTCCCAATATATATCTATAAAGATGGCATTTGATCACCTTGTGATTGTTTTGATTTCTGCATGCAGCAAATTTTTCATTTATCTATGCATTTATATAGCCAGCATGGTATGAGTTTTTCATAAAATATTTCAAAAAAAATACTCTTCAAATTTAAATTAAATATATGTTTAGGATCATTCACTAATATTGTTCCATCTATTTGAAACTGTATAGGCTGGATACGAAAAAATCTTTGGTAGAAAATTCGAACTCCAATATGAGTTTTGGACATAGGATTGACAACCAAAAAAATGTATAGGTTTACAAAAATATTAATGATTTTTAAACAGGTGGTTAGTAAAAAGCATTTTCAAACAATTATAATATTCAAGTTAACAACATTAACGTGACACACATTTGCAACACATGTAGGATAAACTAGTACTAGATAAATATGTAACTCATATTAACATTGAATCAAGACCCAATTTATGGTTGACGTGACCTTAAATCAATTTAAGAAAATTTTTGCTACTTTATTTACAAGTACCTCTATTATGGAATAGTTGACTAGAAATGACTTGTGTTCATTTGTCAATTCTTTCTCGATTTCATTGTAAACATCTAGAAGACCACTAAATAATCTTCATATATGATGGTAACTGTTTTGAAGTATCAATGTTTCATTCAGTGATGGAGGCAGGATCTTTATCAAGGGATACTATTAATCTCCACAAATAAGCGGATTGGGTCACAATAAGAGGTTCAATACACACACATGAATCCCTTCTTATAAGAAAAATTTTCACTATAATGGTAAAAATAGTTCAAAATTTTTGGTTCTACTTCTAACATACTTCGTCAATATATTTATATTTTAAAAAACAAACCTGTCGAAGAAGTACTCCGCAATCGCGTTGTCTGTGGATAGTTCAACTCCCGTAGAGTATCCATAGAGCAGGACAAAATCCATGCCCTGTAGTTTGTAGCAGCATACTACAATATCTAAAATTAAGAAAGAGATAGAATTAGGAAAAAATTATCTTCTAAACAAGAAACAAAATTACAAAAATATTGTCTTGGGTATATTTTGAAAAAATAAAATCAAGCAAAATTCAAGTAAGACATGAATTATTTTCATCAATTTGTGTTAACACATGATATATAAATCAAAGAACATAAACCACAACTCATAATCACTCAGAAATTTCCTAAAAATTATAGAAAAACTCTTAAAAGTTTCATTTGGGAAATTTGACAAACACTTGGTGTGCAATTCAAATTCTTATTATTTTGAATCTAATTGAGTACTTAATACTTCCACAATCACTTACACACCAAAATAAACACAACATACAAAAGATAAATCAACTTCAAGCATCAAAACATGAAAGCAATCGCAACCCAATTTTTGACCCTAAACAAAAAATTAAAGAGCAATTTCAATAATTAAAGAATAGATTAGAGACATACTTGAAGATTTAGTGTAAATGAAGATGAAGAACACTTTGAAAGTACTTTTTAAATTGACTAGTTTAGTTGTACGCGCCTCGCGCGTGTATTTCACTTTAATGAGTTCAAACGTTACACTAAATAAAAAATTTATTTGAATAATAAAGATGAATACAATAATTAAATTAAACATCTTTTGAGTATGTAAAGATAGAGAATTTATTTAATTAAACCTAACCTTTACCGAAAATGATTCTCAAAATTGATCGATATTCATCTACCACCTGTAGACTGTAATAAAATAATACGATAATAGAGACATTAAATGATACAATTAAATCTAACTTTTACACTAAAATTTCCTCAAAACGTCTGACACTCATCTACCACATGCTAACTATAAAAAATAATATGATAGTAAAGATATCAAAATAATATAACTATACCTAATCTTTATACAATAAAAATTCTCAAGTCGGATATATTAAAGCAATACAGTTAAACTTAACCATCACCTAAAAAACTTCTTCAAAATCGATCGACATTTATCTACCACCTGCAAACTACAAAAAAATAATACGATAAAAAAGATATCTAAATAATACAATTACATTTAAACTTTACATATAAAAACTTCTCAAACTCGATCGATATTTGCCTACAACCTGTAAACTACCACAAAATAATAAACTAATCGAGATATTAAGACAATACAATTATTATACAAACTAATAATAAAAACGTTTATTAAATTTATTATACAAAGTCTGATGGCTTGTATATATTTATCCATACATTGATAAAAAAAAAAAAAAAGATAATATTTTACAAAATAAAAAAATCAACTACCTAACATCTGAGCAATGCAAGTGAATCAATAGATCACTTAAAAGACAAAGGAAGAACGCATTCATTCATCCAAAAAGAAAAGGTTAGAGCATACCAATTCCATATAAACCTTAATGTATATAGACCGGCAATCAGATCTATATTATTAAAGATTTGATTTGGGGAAAATGTAAAAAAAAAAAAAAAAAAAGGCTTGCATATGTGTTATTAAAAGACCTAAGCATATTGTGTGCATAAATTAATATAAATAATTATTCTCTAGATCTCAATATTTATAGAAGTATTTCCTTAATAGAGTTTTATTTTAGGAGTATTTTTTTAGTTGACCGAAAATATTAGTTATTGATTCTCCTTCCATATATTTTAGAGTCTCATATATTTTAGGAGTTTAGTGTGATAAAAAATAATTAAATAATAAATTGAATAAAATAGTGAAAAGACAATTTTGTCTAAAGGAAAGTCTTTCAATGAAGCATAAAAAGTTCAACTCACTTTTCTAAGTCTTTACACTTTTAATATATTATAGATAAAGATAATTGGGTATCGGTTATTTCAAGAATTGAAGGGAGGAAAGAGTGAAACAATGTTGAAACTTGATAGTGATAATTTTTAATTTAATTCAATTTGACCCTTTTCTGAAAGTGGGGGAAACGACATCATTTGATCTTTAAAAATAAACTTAATGTGGGAAACAATAGGGTATCGAACCCGCAACCAGGGGTTCCCACGCATGCAAAGTTGCACCCCCTTTGCCATTGAGCCATTATTTTTCTTATGGGTTCAGTTTAATATATATACACATAGAAAAAAAAACTGCACCATATATGTACAGTGCATTTTTTCGACAAAGGGGGTTCGAGTGAACCCCTGAATGAACACCACGCAGCTCCGCCCCTGGTTCCACCTACATATATCACAAACATCAAATTCACTCAAATCATATTCTACTGGGTAAAAGTGTGATAACAAAAATGTAGTAATTTGCCTGTCAATTGCCCCAGTGAAGAGAGTAAGTTCATCTAGTGTCCCATAAATATCATATGTGTCATTAATAATAGAAGTGAAATACAAAACTTTTGTTAATATTTTCCTCGCAATGTTGTACTGAGGCTCAAAGTAGATACTTAAACTCCAGAAGTATAGCTCAGCCAATCTGTCTCTTACATAGGGTAATGTATTCACTATTTTCAATTCTTTCCACCACCTACAATAAATCGAATGTGTGTTTAGTAGGCACACTTAATTGGACACTATTTGATTTAAATTAATATATTGCGAAAAAGAATGCTTAAATTTGAAGTTGGAACAGGATATAAATTTGGGAGCAAAGGTTCTTCTTGATCAAAGTCAATTTTTAACATTTCAGCGAAGGTTAATTACCTTGTGAGATCAGATAGCTCCTTTTGATGCAACCTTTGCACAATGTTAAAGTCTAATTTGGCCAAGTTTAGTAACACTTGATTGCTTGATTCATGATTTTCTTGGTAAAATGATATGTATTTCCTTATTTCTATCCTTACCACACCATCTTTAATTGAAAACTTCAGCACGTTACCGATTTGTTGTGCAAGTTGGGAATTGCTCAATTTAGGCAAAATTAGTTTCAATTAAGTGATGGTGAAAGTCAGTGCTTCATCCAGAATTTCTTCCTCATGCACTCTGAATTGTGCTGCCTCATATAAACTCAACATTCCATGCACATCGTTAACCAATTTTTTCTTGAAATCTCCTTGGTCGACCTTGAACTTCCTAAAAGCATCTGCTTCAAATTTTGGACGAATTAGACTGATCATATTTTCATTAACTAATTTTGTCATCTTTTAATTTGAATGATACTTACCACGTGATGTATAATAACCTTGTTGCCGAAGTAATCGAAAGCATAGAGCAATACCATGAAGGTCATCACCAGCAACTTCACTAATCCATTCTTCATAATGAGTGTTCATGTAACTCAATGATTCCTCAATCTCACGTTCAAAATGATAAGCTACACCAAGACGTTGGATTGTGTTGATGAGATCAAGCTTTTGCAAAGATTTTGGAGGAGCCATCACTAGCATCTTTCTCACTTCTTCTTTTAGGTCTTCATGTTGCTTCTCGTCCACCTCATTAGCTCCCTATTTGGAATATATTTGTTACTCAAATGGATTAATTCTAACATATATATATATATATATATATATATATATATATATGCGATATAAAAATTATTTATTTATTTACTGGGAGATCAGCATATGCAAGAAAATGGTCTCTCCAAACAATAGGATGATGATTGCCAAAGCGACGTGTAATTTTAATTCTATCAGCCACAACAGTTTTTGTGCACAACTCCATTTTTTAGCTTGAAGGAGTTACAAAAACTGTTTGACAAAGGAAATGAACCAAGATTTGAACAAACATGAGTTAGTTTCAGCCAATGGGGTAGCTACACAGATCGAAGGATGGTCAATTTGAAGATCATTTATCACAAGATTATACTTTGTACAGAAAAATCATACAACATATATAGGTCAAGAATTACTTTTTACGTATATGTACTAAATCTTTAAAATCGAAAAAATTTCTAATTTTGTCATTGGGTCGGCATGATGCAACCCTCAAAAGCTCCATTAATATTTTTTAGATGATCTAGAAATCACCTAGCTAGGCTCCTAGAGAGTATCCATATATACTTTCTATTAGTAACTTTTTAAGAAGAAAATTAATAGTACTCCACTTAATAAGCTACTTCTCTGCAGAATTAAACTGTTACGTAAAATTATGATGATCTCGATAAAAAAAAAAAAAAATTAAAAATAAGGAATACCTGATAATGATCTTGGCCAAGTTGCAAATTAAAATTTTCTTCAATTTATCAATACACTGAACCATGATGAGAACTCAATTTCTATTTATAATGTTTTAGAACATGTGGAGATATTGATGATGATGATAGCTGTACAAATTAACAATATTGTAGGGATCCATCCACATAGTTATAGGGTGGGCTGGTGGTGGAATAAAAACGATGATTTAAAGCAAATTTTATCCTTCCTTAACGAAAGAGTTTGAATTTTAGTCTCAGAACGAAAAATCTTGCTAGATAGTATTTTACTCTTAAGTCTCAAAACAAAACTAGTCTAAAAATTGAATTAATCCGACGCAAATACTTAACACTAATTGGAAATAAAATTGGAGCCCCAAAATTTAGGAGCCAATAATTGATGTATAATCATATGTCTTGAAAAATAATATGGAGAATAAGATAATTACTATTTAATAGCTTAAAATGATGTGTAAATGTATTTATATGAAAAAAAGAATACATTGACATAATGAAAGAGGGTCTAGCGAAAAAAAAATCTCTTCTATACATGAGATACATATAGCACCTTATTTTTTTGCCTAATATTTATTTTAAAAGATTAGGTAAATTCAATTAATTTTACTGCCATCAATTAGTTTCGCAGTGTACTTCTTGAATTCTAATTAATGAAATTCTTTAATGTTAAGAAATGTCTAACCACTTTAGGTTAGTCAAAAAGAATCAATAAAATTTATAGTATTACTAGATATCTTTTAATTGTTTAGACGTGATCGGTATAGAATTTTATTTAAATATAAAGGTCATGTTAGACAAAATATAATTAGGGTAGTTATTAGTTACTACTATTTTTATTTTTAATTTGCTTTTAACATTTTGAAACTAAATTCAAATTTGACAGAGTTTATAGTTGCCAGTTTTCTTAAAATTCAAATTTTAAATATTATAAAGATGAGTTTTAGTCCTAATATACTGCTAACTTCTATCTATTTTTAAAATTTAAAACTTATAGAAATTCTTACACTTTTAGATTATCCTTTAATCTTTAAATGAGATTGTAATTATACTTTTGATGTAAACCAATTTCATATATACAAAAACAGTTACAACTTCTACGATTTTTTATGTCTTATGTTGATCACCTTTTACACTATTTATTTCAAAATCTAACAGCATCTATGGCTACGTGGAATAACCAAGGTTCTAAGAAAATTCTCTTGTATATCAAAATTATGCATATTGTAAATGCTTCAAGAAGAAATCTATCATTGGAGTGCCTTATTTCTCAAAGTTCTCAAAGTTTCAACTTTCGGGTATGAAGACAACAGGTATATGTTGTTAAGATTTTGCTTAATTATTAGTTCTTTCAAGTTTATGTCTAAAAATGTTCAGATCGTACAGTTTATATGGCAGTGTACCTATTTTTTATATTTTGTTAAGATTTTGTATTGATATTCTATGATATCGTCTACTTAGTAATGGCCATAGCCGAAGATGTAGACACGTCAAATTTATATTGCAATACCTTTACTAATGTTTCTACCATAAATCTTTTATATTTTTGCTATCTAATGAACTTGACATTGCATTGAACAAGTTTTATGTTGAAAACAATGATGTTATGAGAGTCAATGACGAAGTTAGAGATTATTTTTTAGATAAATGTAACATGATTTTGCTTACGACTTATTGCCTATACTAGAGTGAAAAATATACTTAAATTTGTATATCATGATGGAGTTATCAGAGGATCAGAAGCATATGACCTTGATACTTGGTAGCATTAGAAAATAGAAGATTTGATTGTTGGGTTCAAGTTGAATGTGTGAATGGTAAATGGAGGGAATTGGTGGAGGAAAAAAAAAGAGATCACGCTTAAAAGGAAAGTGTTCTCAAAAATGGCCGCAGGTCAGGCGCAATTCAAGCACAGACTGGGCACAGGTGACGTGACTGTTCAGTAACAGTGTAATTTTTCCAGAACCAATGCTTTCTTTCCAAAGGGACACTTAATGACTATAAATACCTGACTTATTCCTCAGGTAGATACATAATTTTTGAGAGCTGAAAAATACTTCTTGTCTTCTAAAAACTCATTGTGATCATCTCCCGTTGAGTGAGTTCGAAAAATCCAATAGTTTGAGGTACCGCTACTGTGGAATTGTGAGTCATTTTATCCTGGGGAAAAAAAATTTGTAACCTCAGATACTTGAGGGGAATTAATTCCTTAAGGACACTCTGTGTAATCGGAGGACTTGGCTCAAATTCTACTTCATCTCTTTTCTTTAAAATATTGATTAACACACTTTTATTGAAAGGTCATTTTGATCTTGTGTTGAAGGTGTTGAGAATTCTAGTTGTTCTTGACAAGTTTGTTCTTGAACTTAGTTGAAGTTTATGCGAAGCAACATATAGATTGTATACCAAAAACAACAATCTTAAGGAATTAATCTTAATTTGTATTGTTTGATTTCTGGAGATTAAAGCTTTATGCTTTCTACTCTGTTTGAAATAAACAAGTGATTTGAAGAAATAAAAACCTCATTATAAGTTAAAAGTCATTCGATTAACGTTTGGAAGACATAAAAACTTCATCGTTAAACTAGAAACTATTTTTTGTAAGTTGCTTCAAACTTGTAATTAGTATATTTTTATACTAAAGTTGACTGTCTTTCTGTGAGGAAAAATGACTACAAACGGTCATGTGAATTATGATGGGACAAGTGTGGCAGCAACAAATATTGCTACAACTAGTCGTACGAGTGCTCCGCAAGCAATGGCACCAGCGGAGAAACCCAAAAAATTCATGGGTGTTGATTTTAAAAGGTGGCAACAAAAGATGTTCTTCTATATTACAACCTTATGTCTTCAAAGATTTACATTTGAAGAAGCTCCAAAATTGCCCGAAGAAACTTCGGATTAGGAGCAATTTATTGTTATGGAGGCGTGGAAATATTCTGATTTCCTATGCAGGAATTACATTCTAAGTGGCCTCCAAGATGACCTATACAATGTGTATAGTGGAATGAAGACGTCAAAAGAGTTGTGGAGTGCGCTGGAAAGAAAATACAAGACTGAAGATATTGGAACCAAGAAGTTCTTTGTTACAAGATTCCTTGAGTATAAAATGATTGACAACAAGTCTGTTATATCTCAAGTACAGGAACTGCAAGTTATCATCCACAATCTCCTTGCGAAAGGTTTGGTTGCCACTTATGTGAAAGGACTTCAAGAACTACTTGAAACATAAACGAAAAGAGATGACAAACAAAGATCCCATGGTAAGGCTGCATTGAAGAAGACAACAAATTTGCAGAAAGGAGGTCGAAAAGAAATTCTGCAATGAGTGGAGCAAACATTGTAGAAGACGATCACAACAACTCAAAAAAACAAAAACAAGTTGGACTATAAAGCAATCAACCTAAGAAGAAATTTAAGGAAAAATACTTTAACTATGGAAAGATTGGCCACAAGTCAACAGATTATCGTGACCCAAAAACAGGTAAAAAGAAAGACCAAACAAATATGGCTAAATCCAAGAACGAAATGGATAATTTGTGTGTCATGCTGTCTGAATGTAACTTGGTGGGAAATCCTCGATAATGGTGGATAGATTTCGATGCCACCCGCCATATTTGTGCAAATAAAGAGTTGTTTGCTGCATTTGCTCTGGTTTAAGGTGAAGAGAAAATCTATATGGCAAACTCCACAACTACAAAAGTTGAAGGAGCATAAAAAATCTGCCTGAAAATGACATCAGGTAAAGTGTTGACACTTAACAATGTCCTGTATGTAGGGGTGTTCATGGGTCGATTTGGATCGATTAGTGGTTAAAACTATAACCAAAACTAATTTAGTCAGTTTTTGAATTTCTAAAAACAAACCAAATGACAAAAAGAAAATAACCGTCGATTTGGTTTGATTGTTTGATTTTTTCGGTTATTGACTAGCCTACTTCAATCATCTCTAGAATAAACTCCATCTTTTAACCTATAGAAAAGAGTATCACATTGAACACTTTCTCATGAAATATTTGTACAGTGATAGACAAATGACACTATAAACTCTTAAAAATCAGAACAAACACATTAAACAAAACTGACATTGAGATGAAAAACACCAGCTTTGTATTGTAGGAACTAAGATTATCCAACAACATACAAATACATACATTTACATTGTAAAACAGAGCATTGTATTTTGTTGCAGTGTACTGCAAGAAGAGACAGAGTTGGGCAAATTTGAGTTATCTGTTTACTTTAAAGACTAGCTAAGTGAGCTAATCGTATAGGAAAACAATTGAATAAACAAAGAGACATAAAACTACCATTTGAACTTGGGACCATGGTAACTCGTATTGTGAAAGTTGAAGTAGAAAAAGTGAGGTAGGGACCGTAGGGATAACTTATTGAGTAATAGTAGGTAGAGTTGCCAAATTTTGAGTACAATAAATTAAAATATCAAACGTGTGTGGAATCAAAGTATGCTAAACATCTGTATAAGTCCGTTGAAAGGAATTCCAATCCTTTGGACTTATTATACATTGACATTTGTGATATGAAGTCAACACCATCTTGTGGTGGAAAAAAGCATTTTATAGCTTTTATTGTCGATTGCACGAGGTATTGTTATGTCTATTTTCTAAACAGTAAGGATGAAGCAATAGATGCGTTTAGGCAATATAAAACAGAAGTTGAAAATCAGTTAGAGAAAAAGATCAAAACGATAAGAAGTGATAAGGGTGGAGAATATGAATATCCCTTTGCAGAAATATGTGTAGAGAATGAAATTGTCCATCAAACTACGGCCCCGTATTCACCTCAATCTAATGGAATTGCGGAAAGAAAAAATTAAATCTTAAAAAAAAATGATGAATGTCTTACTTATAAGTTCAGGTTTATCGCAAAACTTGTGGGGGTAAGCTATCCTTACAGCTAACCGAATACTCAATAGAGTGCCCCATAGTAAAACACAATTAATTTCATTTGAAAAATGAAAAGAAAGGAAACCCAACTTGAAATATTTCAAAGTATGGGGGTATCTAGTGAAAGTCCAAGTTCCTATGCCTAAAAGGGTAAAAATAAGACCTAAGACAGTGGAATGTATGTTCATAGGATATGCTAAAAGTAGTAAAGCATGTCAGTTTTTGGTTAATAAATCCGAACATCCGGATATAAATAAAATATGGTAATTAAATCAGATAATGTTGAGTTCTTTGAACACATTTATCCGTATAAAACTAGACATGAACAATCTAGTGGAGAGTCTAAAGGACCTCGAGATGAACCAAGTAAGGATATACATAATGATGAGAATTCAAGACGTAGTACACGTCAAAAAATGTTAACTTCGTTTGGATCAAATTTTATAATATTTCTCTTAGAAAATGAGCCTCAAATATTTAAAGAAGTGATGATGTCTTTAGAATTATCCTTTTGAAAAGAGGCAATCAATAGTGAGATTGATTCAATCTTGAGCAACCATACGTGGGAGTTGGTTGATCTTCCTCCAAGAAATAAACCTTTAGGTTCTAAATGGATCTTCAAAAGGAAAATAAAAGTGGATGGTATTAATGACAAATACAAGGCAGGACTGGTCTTGATTACTTTGATACATACTCGCCTGTACCAAGGCTAACGTCAATTCGAATGCTAATTGCCTTGGCGACGGTATATAGTCTTGAAATTCATCAAATGAACATGAAAACAACATTCCTAAATGGAGAATTGGAGGAAGAAATTTACATGAAATAACCCGAGGATTTTGTGGTTCCTGGTAAAGAAAATAAGGTGTGCAAAATAGTTAAGTCACTTTATGGACTAAAACAAGCACCTAGACAGTGTCATGCAAAGTTTGACCAAATCATGTTGGTAAACGGGTTCAAGATAAATGAACTCGATAAATGTGTTTATCTTAAACACTCTAAATCACAAGGTCATTGTTTGTTAGTATGTGGATGATAGGTTGATCATCAGCAGAGACATTTCAGACATAAATGCTATGAAACGAATGCTTAAGAGCAAGTTTGATATGTAAGACCTTGAAGTTGTGGATGTGATCTTAAAAATAAGAATCCATATATCTCCACAAAGGTTAGCATTGTCACAGTCTCATTACATCAAAAAAGTACTTGACAAGTTCAAGTATTTGGAATTTGGTATTGCCAAGACTTCATTGGACGTGAGCTTTTCACTTCAAAAGAATGAAGGTGAAAGTGACTTACAGTTGGAATACGCAAGAGTGTTGGGACATTTAATACATATAATAAATTATACACAACTAGACATAACATGTGCTATTAGTAAGTTAAGTCGATACATGAGTAATCCAAATAAAACTCATTGGATGGCAATGAAAAGAGTTTTTGGGGTATCTTAAATACACTCAAGACTATGCTTTGCATTATAATAAATATCCTGTGGTACTTGAAAGATATAGTGATGCAAATTGGATCACCAGAATGAATGAAGTAAAATCCATGAGTGGACATGTATTTACTATAGGTGGAGGAGCGGTCTATTGAAAATCATCCAAACAGACATGTATTGCTTGCTCCAAGTGAAATCTGAGTTTATCGCATTAAATAAGGCCGGTGAAGAAGTTGAATGGCTCAGAAATTTCTTGGAAGATATTCCTTATTGGCCCAAATCATTGACACCAGTATGTATTGTGATAGTCAAGCGGCAATAGGTAGGGCAGGGAGTATGATGTACAATGATAAATCTCATCATATAAGACGGAGACATAATACCGTTAGAGAACTTCTCTCTAGTGGAATTATTACTGTTGACTATGTGAAGTCAAAAGATAATATGTCGGATCCACTTACAAAAGGCCTATCTTGAGAGAGAGTTCAGAGAACATCAAAGAGAATGGATTTACGGCCTAGGACAAGTCAGCATGGCAGTAAATCTACCTAGCAAACTGGAGATCCCAAGAAGTAGGTTCAAAGAGATCAAACAAAGTTATGACTGGCAGTTCAACATTGTCAATATACCCAATCCATTCTCATGATGTAGATAATGTTTTAGTAAACAAGGATAAGGCTTATGATGTGAAGTTTTTTAATTATTATCTAAATTCGGCAGATATGATCAAATAGTTTGAGAATGGTGATAGAAATACTAAGTTCTTCCACAGTATTGTGAAAGGGAGGAGAAAAATACTACATTTGCAAAGGATCCAAAACAATGAGGGAAATTGGTTAGAGGATGAACAAGATATAGCAGCGAAAGCAGTTAATGTTTATCAGATGCAGTTCTCCTAAGAAAGAGATGCCACATCTTTCTCACTTCTCAGACACATTTCGAAATCCATCTGGGATAAAGATAATGCAGAGCTTTGTAGACAACCTAATTTAAATGAAGTTAAAAGGGCTATTTTTAAATTAAATGGGGATAGTGCTATTGGTCCAGATGGTCTAACAGGAAGATTCTATCAAAGTTGCTGGGAGATTGTAGGGAATGATATTCTCAGGCTAGTACATGATTTTTTAGGGGTAATACACTTCCTAAATCCATTACTCATACTAATTTGGTTCTTCTACCTAAGAAAGACCAGGTACATGCTTTTAGAGATTTGAGACCTATTAGTTTGACCAACTTCATTAACAAGATAATCTCTAGGATTGTTCATGACAGGATAGAAGTCCTTCTTCCCAGATTGATTTTTTGTAATCAATCAGGCTTTGTGAAGGTAGAAGCATCATTAAAATGTTCTATTGGCTCAAGAGATTTTCACTGATATTAGTAAGAGGTTTAAACCTTCCAATGTTGTCATAAAGTTGGACATGGCTAAAGCTTATGACAGAGTATCTTGTTTTTTTTTTTATGAAAGTTCTAAGGAAAATGGTTTTTTCTAGAAGTATTTGTTAATATTATTTGGAGGCTAATTTCAAATAACTGGTATTCTATCTTGGTTAATGGTCAATCTCATGGTTTCTTTCATTCTACCAGGGGAGTGAAGCAAGGGGATCTTTTGTCTCCTGTTTTATTCATTCCATCAGCAGAGGTTCTAAGCAAGGCCTTAAATTCCTTATTTGAAGATACTCAATTTGTAGGGTAAGGTTTACCCAAGTGGAGTGCTAATTTAAATCATCTTGCTTTTGTGGATGACTCTATTATATTTGCTTCAACTAATAAGTATTCATTGGAGAAAATTGAGTCAATTTTGCAGGAGTATGAGGTTCAATCAAGGTAGAAGGTTAACAAGGATAAGAGTTCTTATTACCTACCTCAAAATGCAACATCTAATGTGAGACAATTGGTGGAAAAGTGCACAGGTTTTTCAAGAGGTCACTTTCCTTTGATATACATAGAGTGTCTCATAACCCATGCTAGAAAAAGAAAGAACATTATGCTGATCTTATCAAAAGGGTTAAGACAAAGTTACAAGCCTGGAAAGGAAATCTGTTATCATATGGATGCAAAGAGGTGTTGATCACAATTGTTTTACAAAGTATTACTAGACATGTACTTTCGGCCATAGTTCCCCCTAAGTGTGTTATCAAGGAATTGCATAAAATCTTTGCTAAATTCTTTTGGAGTAACAAGGTCGCTGGAAGGAGAAAACATTAGGCTGCTTGGGATAAAGTTTGCTTGCCCAAATAGAAAGGAAGATTGGGTTTTAAATCTTTTTTTGATGTCTCACAATCCATGTATGCTAAGATATGATGGAAATTTAAAATAGAGAACACCTTATGGGTTATATTTTTGTGGAACGAGTATTGTAAGAAACAATTACCTTCAGTGGTTCAGTGAAGGGAAGGTTCTCAACAGTGGAACTATATGCTACACAATAGAAACTGCATTGAAAAACACCTATGGTGGGAACCTAAGGGAGGTTCAGTAACTATTTAGTATGATAATTTAACAATGCTTGGTCCACTTTATAATCATCAATCAGAGGTGGTTTCTTGTCATCTTTTGACAAAAATTGGAGTGTTTATGAATGAAGCAGGCTGTGACTATGAGGAAATGCAAAATCACATACATTCCCACATTGTGGATCATGTTAGAAATCATATGGATCATGTCAGGCAATCTGAGATGGGGGATAAACCTTGGTGGACTAAGACAAGTTCTGAAAAATTTTTAGTAAAGAGTGTATGGGAAACCTTGAGAAAAAAGGATGAAGTTGTAAATTTTTTTAAGAAGATCTGGGTGAAAGGACTTCCTTTTAAAATTTCATTCTTTGGGTGGAAAGTATGGACTATCAGGTCCCTGTTGTAGCAATTTAGGCTAACGAGAACCCTAATATCTATCAATTTTATTCGTATTGTTCAGTACCAACTAGAGAGACCATGGAACATCTTTTTCTAAATGGTGAAATAGCTACTAATGTTTGGAATTATGTTTCAAATATAGTTGGTATTATTGGTCCTCGGATTTAAGTAAAACAGACCATGAAAAAGTGATGGGATGCATATGGAAATTCTAGACAAAAGGTAATCTTTCAAGCTATTCCTAATAATGTTTTATGGTTTATATGGAATAGGAGAAACACAGTATTACATGGAAGATTATATTCTATATGTAATGTGTTGCATGATATTACCACTACTCTTCAGAAGTTTATCAAATTGAAGTTTCAATATAATGAGATTCCTAGAACTTGGCCTTATATGGTAGCTTTGCTTGATGGTTATAGGCCAAGTTTTTAGTGCAAATTTGTAAAATCGTTACCACCACCAGCTGGTTGGTGGAAATGTAACACAGATAGGGCCTCAAGAGGTGATCCAGGTGCTAGTTCTGGAGCTTTTTGTGTAAGAAATAGTGATGGTGATTTAGTGGGTACAAAGGGTTTGAAGATTGTTGATTCAAATAATCTGGTGGCTGAGGCTATGGCTTTAGTGCAAATTATTAATGGAGTTTGGGAATTCCCTTGGAGTGTGACAATGGAGGTCAAGACCATTAAAAGGCTTATCGAGGTTATGTCAGTAAGAGTACAACACTCCTTGAGGGAGGGAAATACTCTTGCTGACTATTTATATAACCTGGTTTTTGATTTTGCAGGTATAGTTGAATACAGGAATTTCAGGAAGTTCCAATTAAAGGAAAAAGGATTATCAATCTTGATAATCTAAGTTTACCAAATATGAGAATCAGACACTCTATTACAAATTTCATATCTTAAATAGTCATAGTCTATGGTACACTTTTGTGATATGGATACTAATGCTGAGTTTAAAAGAACGAACATACTAATGTACTTTGTGAAGTCTGAATTAATTTCGGTTGGTTACTAGACCATGCACCTTGTGAGAGCTTTGAGGTGTTACATATGGTATGAAACCAAGACTCACAAGTCAATAGCAGGAGATTTTTTAATAATTCGTTTAGTATTTATACACTTATGTCAAGATCTAACTAATTCACTCTAGTTTTGAGGCTCTTCACTTAAATGGTGGTATTAATCTATGTGGGTTCAATTCATTAAAGAAAAGAGTGTAAAGACTAGGGTGTTAGTACAGATTTGCAGATTTCCAGTTGTACCTCTATTTCCACTTGAAGATTTTAGCTTGGTACTTTGACTAGCATGAGTAGATAAATCCTAATAGCTTGAAGCACCTCAATCCAATCTCAGAATTTTTAAAAATTAGATAATTTTTCGAGGATTTAAATGTCAATGGTGGTATCAATCTTGTTTAGGGATTCAACCCATTGAAATTTAGATCTGAGAAAAAGAATCTATATACCGTAACCACAAACCTAAAAGTTGTGTTTTAAGAGTCAATTGAGGTGATGAGGTTGAACAGGTTCAGTGAACAAATCTGATTTGTTTGATTTCTCAGATTGGAGGGCATAGTTGAAGACGAAACACTTTGTAGCTCTTTTACGTAGCTCCGATTCATGATGCAAATTTGAGTTTTGAGCTTGGATGTGTGATACGAAATTGAAATACGAAAACTAAAGATGATACAAAAAAGTAAATGTAATTGATAAGATAGATAATTAGACACAAGAAAAGAAGTAACCAAGAACAAAAAAGTATGTCAAACTCTAATACCCTCAATTACAATCTAATCAAAGACCTAATTACTAGGTGACCAAGAGAGAGATGAACGCCCTCTAAACCAACGTTTCTAAACAAAGTTCAACAAAAGTTGTCCAATACTCTAACTCAATGGAGAAGCATTCATCAATGCATCAATAATCAAGCAAAACAAAGAGAATGAGCTAGCCTCAAAAGTATTTACAGTTTAGGATAATTATTATAATTTTAGGGCCCAAAAGTGACCCAATTTCAAGATAAGTCCAACTAGGGGATGTTTTGATCCGCTCTTGAAATGCTAGAGCGGATCAAAAACGGATCCAAAGCGCCTTGGGCACAAGTCCTTTTCAAGGGGATTTCTAGCCCCACTTTGCCTTCGCTTGCCTCCTCCAACGATCCTTGGACCAATGTGAGTGCGATCAACAACAAATAACACCCTTTTGATTGTAAGGAGGCTTCTTCAAGTACCTCCCGCTTCATGAACAATCCTTGGATCCTTTGAAGCTCCCGGGCTTAACTTCTGGTGAATGGCTTGGAGCTAATCCAGATTGTATCATCCTCTCCATCTTGAGAAGATTTGGACCTCAAATTCAAAGGGTGATTATCTTCTATCATGTCAAAGAGTGAAATATCACACACATTAAAGGTATTGTGTACTTGATATTCCAAAGGAAGGTCAATCTTATAGGCATTGTCGTTTATCCTTTCAAGAACTTGAAATGGACCATCACCTTGAGGATCAACTCAGATTTTCTTTGGGTTGGGAACCTATTCTTTCGAAGGTGTACCCATACCCAATCACCTGGTTCAAGCACAAGCCGCTTTCTTTATTTGTTTACTCTTTTGGCCACCTTGTGATTTTCCTTCTCAAGGCAAATTCTCACCTTCTCATGCAACTTCTTCATGGTTTCCTCCCTCTGATATCCATCTAATCTTATCACAACATCACTAGACAAAGGAGTGAGATCTAAAGGGGCAAGGGGGTTGAAACCATAAACACATTCAAAGGGAGTCATACCAATAGCCGAATAGATAACACGATTATAAAAAAATTCAACTAGAGGTAAGTGGTCTTCCCAAGAGGCCATTTTTCCTTTAACTAAGGTTCGCAACATAGAACCCAAGGTTCTACTTACCACCTTTATTTTCCCATCCATTTGTGGGTGGCATTATGCTGAGAAAAGAAATTTAGTGCTAAGCCTAGCCCACAACGACCTCCAAAAGTGACTAAGGAACTTAGATCCCCTATCACTAACAATGGTCCAAGGAATTCCGTGTATTTTGACAACATGCTCAACAAACAAAGAAGCCATATTATAAGCATCATCAATTTTATAGCATGAAATGAAATGGGCCATTTTTGAAAACCTATCAACCACAATAAAAATGCAATCTCTACCCATCCTTGTCCTAGGTAATCCCAAAACAAAATCCATAGAGATGTCAAGCCACGGGAGTTGAGGAGTGGGTAGTGGGGTTTATAATCTTTGAGGGAGAAGGAGGGATTTCGTACTTCTACAATCCATGCATTGGCCATAAATTCTAGCAACATCTTGATGCATCTTGGGCCAATAGAATTGTTCCTCTAGGATTTCAAGGGCTTTGTCAATTCCAAAGTGACCTATCATACCCCCATCGTATGCCTCTCTTACAAATAATTCTCTCCCTGAGCTAGAGAGCACACACAACCTTCTTCCTTTCAACAAGAAACCATCAAAATTGGGGTAGGGTATAGAAACACTATCCCTCTCCCACCTTTCCCTACCCCATGTCTCACAATCTTGATAGATTTGAGAAAATTTGGGGTCCTCGGGGTAAATTGTCTTTAAACTTTCAAATCCCATCAATTTATAAGACGATGTAGATATAAGCACATGTTTTCTAGACAACCGTCGACTACCACATTTTTCTTTCCCTTTTTGTAATGAATTACATAAGAAAAAGTCTTTAGGAAAGCAATCCACTTGGCATGTATTTTATAGATTTTATCTTAGGCCCGGAGATATTTCAAGGATTTATGATCGATTCGAATCACAAACTCCTTGGGCCATAAATAATGTTGCCAATTACGCAAGGATCTAATCAAGGCATATAACTCTAGATCATAGGTGGAATAATTTAGAGCTGCACACTTGAGCTTTTCACTAAAATAGGCAATAGGTTTATGATATTGCATTAAGACGGCACCTATTCCTACCTTACTTGCATCACATTCAATCTCAAACATCTTATCAAAATTGGGTAATTGCAATAAGGGGGCGGAGCTAAGAATAGCCTTCAAAGCTTCAAACGCATTGGCTTAATCATCACCCTATTTAAAAGGTTTATACTTATGGATTACCTAGGTCAAGGGAGTGGCGATGGTACTAAATTCTTTGACAAATCGCCTATAAGAACTATCCAACCCATGGAAGCTTTTTACTTCACCAATAGATTATGGAGTTGGCCAATTCTTGTTGGAGTCTATCTTAGATTCATATACCTCAAATCCTCTTGGGATCACAACAAATCCCAAGAAAATAACTTTATTCACACCAAAAGAACATTTTTCAAGATTAGCATACAACTTCTCTTTTCAAAGAACTTCAAACACACCATGCAAATGTAAGACATGTTCTTCAAGGGATTTTCTATAAAATAGAACATCATCAAAGTATACCACAATAAACTTCCCTATGAATGATTTTATCACATGTTTCATCAACCGAATAAAGGTACTAGAAGCATTGGTGAGGCCAAAAGGCATGACCAACCATTTATATAGACCAAACTTGGTCTTGAATACGGTCTTCCACTTATCACCCGATTGCATCCGAATTTGGTGGTACCCACTCCTAAGATCTATCTTATAAAACACACAAGAACCATTCATATCATCAAGCATATCACCTAAACGGGAAATTGGATGGCAATACTTTACCATTATTTTATTAATGGCTTGCAATCAACGCACATGCACCATGTTCCATCTCTTTTTGGCACTAGCAACACCAGAACTGCACATGGACTCATGTTTTCTTTGATGTATCCCTTGTTGAGAAGTTTCTCAACTTGCCTTTGGAGCTCTTTTGTGTCCTTTGGATTACTTCGATAGGCTGGTTTGTTGGGTAATTGAGAACCCAGCACAAAATCAATTTGATGCTCAATTCCCTAAAGTGGGGGTAATTCTTGGGGAAGCTCCTTTGGGAACACATCTCCATAATCCTGCCAAACAAGAGAACTAGAATGAGGGATAAAAGAAGTAGAGTGGTTAGCATGAAAATCATGGGCTAGGAGGATCATGGGTGTTTTGTCATCATGATCTTTGAAAAGATCTTTGTTCCTAGCCAACATCACCAAAGGACTCTCCCCTTTCAACCTCCTCTTCTCCTCTTATTCATCCTACTCCTCAATTTGGTCATCCTTCTCACCTTGTTTCTTACCTTTCTCTTTTAATTCTCTTAATTTTTGGTGACCCTCATTTAATTTAGATGGCGAAAGAGTATGGAGAGTGAATTTTCGACCATTAAACTCAAAAGAGTACCGATTAGTCTTCCCATTATGCTTTCTTGAACGATCATATTGGCATAGTCTCCCAAGCAAGAGATGACAAAATTGCATAGGTATCACATCATAATGCACCTTATCATGATAATTCTCGACTTTGAACCGAATCACCACTTGCCTAGTCACCTTCAACTCACCATAATCATTTAACCATTGAAGCTTGTATGGGGTGGCATTTTCGGTTGTGGGCAACATTAAGAAATCAACCAAAGTTGCACTAGCCACATTTGCACAACTTTCGCTATCAATGATCAAAGAGCATACGTTTTCCTTTATAAGACATTGAGTATGGAATAGATTCTCCCTTTGACTAAGGTCATCTATATCCTTACTAATCATTGCACGCTCCACAATAAAATTTGGCACCTCATACTCTCCATCTTGAGGCCAAGCATCTTCATTATCCTCCTCTACTTACTCATTTTCTTGGGATCCTTCTCCATCTTAGGCTTTTTTCATTATTCTCATCTTCCAATCCCACCTCTTCTCCAAGGTAATATAATTTTCCTTCCTTAAGGATTATATTTCTCCAGTTGTACATTTACTTGCCTTATGTCCCCACCCTTGGCATTTAAAACATTGAAAAACTTTTGGATTGAAAATAGAATATTTGTTACCTTCATTCCTTGGCGGGTACTTTGGAGTGGTCTTCTCTACGGGCCTCTTGTCATTGGACTTGTAGCCCTTGTTCTTGTTCCATCCCGATAGCGATTGGGCTACCTCTTTATTCTTACTCCAAGTATTAGTAGATGAGTACTCTTTAAGTTTGTAAGTTGCCCTTTCTTTGATATCCCTCTCAATCTCCAAGGCCGCTTAGAAGATTTCTTCTATGGTCTCAAACTTGTAGATAGTCATGCATGAGGAGATATCTTTGTTCAATCCAACCTTGAAGCGTATGATGTCATGATTCACGTCCTCTCGATGGTCGAGCTTTAAGATCAATTATTGGAATTCATCATAATAAGCCATAACACTCTTTCTACCTTGCCTCAAGTTGTACAAATTGGCAAGTAGCTCATGTCTATACCTTTCCAAAACATACCTTTGTCTCATGAATACCTTCAACGCATCCTATGGAGGGGGTTGTCCTTCATTTAACACATTTCCAAATCTCTTGACATAATCCCACCATGTATTGGCATACCCTTCAAAATGGGCTATGGCATAGCAACTCTTCTTCTCTTCGGTGATATCATTAACTTGGAAGATCCTTTCACAAAAGGACTCTTATGAGAGATAAGCTTCGGGATCACTTTTGCCTTTGAAAGTTGGAAGACTAACCTTGATTGAATTTATACTCACATCTCGATCCCTATTACCTTGTTGGTTCCATTGATCATAACCTTGAGGTCGGTTTCCTAAGTTTCCTCTATGATTAGGTGCAGGACCAACTCTTTCTCCTCGATCTCTATAACCTCGTTGATCCATTGGTCTACTTCTTATTTCCTATACCAATATGTAGACTTCATCGAATGCTTCGAACTTCGCTTATTGTTCTTCCCTATATTCCTCATCTAATTGGATGGGTTGGTTTTGGTTAAGGGGTGCTTGGAATGGGGGAATTTGGTTAAGTGGAGGTTGGGGTATTCGGGTTTGAGATTTATCATGTTGTGTTTGGTTGAATTGAGGTTGGAATGGTCAAACGGAATTTTGGTTTTGTGTATATGTAGTGGCTTGAGGAACGGAATCATGTGCTTGTATTGGTGGATTGATCATTTGGTGACGGTTTTTTGAGGAAATATGAATCGAAGGATTTGGAGCATGCTCACTAGTTGAAGCATGAAAGTGTTGAGGTGTGTATAGGGATGTGTTTTGTTGACCTTCCACAATATCCATTCTTCCACCAATGAGGGATACACTCCCTTCAAGAGAATCCACCTTAAGATCAAGTGAATTTATCTTGGCGTCCATAGAATCAATTTTACGATTGAGAGTTTCAATGGCCGCTAAAGATAGCATTTGTTGAGTGGTTATCCATGGTTTGTGGAGTTTCGCCTTCCGTAGTCATTGTACCTATGAATAAAGACACTCAAAAATAACAAAAACTTTAGCGTTAGATAAATTAACCTCACAAAATCTTCATACCTTTGTTTACCTCACACTTAGATCACAAATGTTGAAAGATGGTTTATACTTCGTATGGTAATCGAGGTGTCAAGTTCTACTCTTGATCGGATTGGATTCCTATTTGGTGGACTCAAATAGAGATGTAAGGACTTGGATTAAGAATTAACAATGATAATTAAAGAGAAAAGCTTGAAAGAAATGGGACAATGAATGCATTCGGACTCAAGAACTAATTATCCAACTTAGTAGGTGGATTACTAGTTGTTGATAGTTTTAAGAATCAAGAGTTGAATTTATGAATCAAGAAATAAAAATAAGGAATCAAACCTGAGTAAATTGGAGTTTAGAAGTGTTAGAATGCATTTGTAACTTGAATTGGAAATTGGTAAGGCTTGACATACGTTTGGGAGGTGTCACACACCTTGGGCGCACCTCTAGAGCACTTCCAGCTCAGGTGGGGAAGGCTGCTCACTATTTTGAGATGTGGCAGCAGTTCCAACGCACCTCCAGTTTAGGTGGGATGTAGGAGAGCCCCTAGACACTGACTTGAGGTGTGGCAGCAGGCTGGGAGCAGCTGCAGTACACCTTGGGCGCAGGTCAAGGGCAAGTTGGCCGCCCCTTGCTTGTTCCAAGGCCAAAAATGCCCTTCTTGATGCCCTTTGTGTAATTTTCTCTTGGAATATTCTTGAAAGCTTTTTAGATGCTCAAAAAAAAACATACTTTAACTCTTTTTCTTCCTTCTTTTTGGATCAAACGCCTTCTTTTGGATGAATTTTCAATATGAATATAACAATATCCTTAAGAACACACCAAGAACACCAAGAACATCAATCTTTCCAACTTTTTCTCTAGAGCTTGGAATGAGTTGAAATTTTGAACGTAGGTAATTCTTAGCCTTCTAAACTCATTCCAAACATCAATTTCTTCAAATTATTCACCAAAATCTTCAGATTTTCAATCCACTTCAAATGTCTTCAACCCAAGCTTCCAACAAGGATAGAACTCTCAAATAAGCTCCGATTTGACTCAAATTTGATTTATAGACTCATATAGTGTTAGGGAACGCAAATCTAACACTAGAAATACAAGAAAACACAAAAATCAAAAACTCAAAATATGACCTAAGACCTAAAACGTGAATAGTAATTTTTTTGTGATTTTTGATTTTCTAGGACGACTATACCCAAGATTGACTTTGTAAGAACAAAATTAAACTCGGCTCTGATACCAAATGATACAAAATTGAACTATGAAAACTAAAGACGATATGAAAAAGTAAATATAATCGATAAGATAGATAATTAGAAACAAAAAAAGAAGTAACCAAGAACAAAAGAGTATGTCAAACTCTAATACCCTCACTTACAATCTAATCGAACACCTAATTCCTACGGTGACCAAGAGGGAGATGAACACTCTCTAAACCAACGTTTCTAAACCAATGTTCAACAAAAGTTTACCAACACTCTCACTCAATGGAGAAGCATTCATAAATTCATCAATAATCAAGCAAAACTAAAAGAATGAGCTAGCCTTAAAAGTATTTATAGTTTAGGCTAATTATTATAATTTTAGGGTCCAAAAGTGACCCAATTGCAAGATAAGTTCCACTAGGTGCTGTTTTGATCTGCTCTTGAAACACTAGAGCAAATCAAAAGCGGATTCAAAGCGCCTTGGGCGCAAGTCCTTTCCAAGGGGCTTTCTAGCCCCATTTTGCCTTTGCTTGCCTCCTCCAACGATCCTTGAACCAATTTGAGTGCGATCATTAACAAATAACACCCTCTTGATGGTAAGGAGGCTTCGTCAAGTAGCTCCCACTTCTTGAACAATCCTTGGATCCTTTGAAGCTTCCAGGCTTGACTTTTAGTGAATGGCTTAGAGCTAATCCGGATTGTATCAATGTGTTTCTCCGACAATAGAGTTTTGAGCTTGGATGTGTCCGTCTGTTAGAATTATTTGCACATATATTTCATCTGTTAGAATTATTTGCAGATATCTTTACTTTTCTAATTAATTAATTAGGTGCACTTAGTTCCTTTTCCTTTGCATTGTTTCTATTTTCCCTTGGACTTTTGGCACTCTAGGTCACTTGCATGTACATTTGTTTTGATTAATAAAGTGGCCCATTAGGTCATTTATTAAAAGAAAAAGTTTAGTCTATAGGATTGAACGTTTAGAAATCACTTATGTGAGAGTGAAGTGGAAGCCGCTTCAAGGAGAATGATAGTAAAGGACTATTCTCTACGCTCTCCTGAAATCAAGACGTGTTCATGGCTAAAACGAACCAAAATGTGAGAACCATAAACGGTAAAAGGCTAGTTGTGTGACACGTGTCATCTAGTGTACATTAAAGCTTGATGGTTCAAAGATATCAAATCTACCGATTGACCAAGTGCATCCGATGCATGTTCACTACGGAAAGTTCAAAGGAAAACCCACTTATCCAGATACAATTAGTCTTTGCTAGATTGATCACATGTTTGTCCGTAAATTCTTCATAACATAGTCATTCCCCATTTATGTGGGAGATTGTTAGGTTCAAGTTGAATATGTGAATGGTAAATGGAGGGAATTGGTGGAGGAAAAAAAATGAGATCACACTAAAAAAGGAAAGTATACTAAAAAAATAAGAAAAGTCTACTAATTCTCCCACATTGGTGGGATAAAAAAACTTTCCTGTGTTCTTATTAAGAAACGCATCTCCACATGGATAGTGAGGCAAGAACAAAGAGGTGTCTTGCATCGCCGTCGTCATCGCTCGCTCGACTCGGCTTTGGCTTCGAATTTTTTAAATGATCGATGAGATTAATATTTTAGATAAATTTTATTTAAAACTTGTAAAACAAGTGATGTTTTAATCTGAAAATTCAATGAAATAATTTTTTCCATATGCGTGCGCGTTTCAGATGTCATGCAAACGCATGTGCAACGCATCTCAAAAGGAATGCGACCTTTAGAGAAAAAGATATACTGTTTCGGAAAAAGGGTGATTTGAGAATGCAGGTCAGGCGCAGACCTAGCGCAGGCTGGCTCTGGTCAGGCGCAGAAGCCACTAGAATAGGCGAAACATCACCTGTGGCCACACGTCAGGCGCAGTTCCAGCACAAATTGAGCGAGGGTGACGTGACTGTTTAGTAACAGTGCAATTTTTCTAGAATCAATGCTTCCTTTCCGAAGGGACACCTAATGGCTATAAATACCTGACTTATTCCTCAGGTAGATACATAATTTTTGAGAGCTGAAAAACACTTCTTGTCTTCTAAAAACTCATTGTGATCATCTGCCGTTGAGTGAGTTCGAAGGATTCGATAGTTGAGGTACCGCTACTATCGGATTGTGAGCCATTTTATTCTGAGAGAAAAAATTCCGTAACCTCAGGTACTTGAGGGGAATTAATTCCTTAAGGACACTCCGTGTAATCGGAGGACTAGGCTCAAATTCTGCTTCATCTCTTTTCTTTAAGATATTGATTAACACACTTCTATTGAAAGGTCATTTTGATCTTGTGTTGAAGGTGTTGACACTTCTAGTTGTTCTTGACAAGTTTGTTCTTGAACTTAGTTTAAGTTTATGCGAAGCAACATATAGATTGTGTACCCAAAACAACATTTGTATCATCCAAAATTTTGAATTCTTACAACAAGAAGGTATGGTCGAAAAAATTGATAGGTAAAAGTTTCATGGTCATATGGAACGTATAGATGTTTGCTTTTCAAATGGGAAACATGATCTATTGTTAGGGTACTGCTCAAGTAAATAGGTAACAATTAATTAGTATATTGTTATTTTATCAATTTATCTATATTATTCATTACTCATTATCTGCTATATCAATTTTCATCGTCATGCACACATCAAATGGATTCAGTTTTTAATTAAAAAAATAAAACGGAATATGCTTTGCATGGAATGACATGAGATAAGAAAATATAATTTTTTTCCTTTGAATGGTTAGTTATAGCCGTGTATGTAAGTGATGTTTAAATGCCACAATAGCTAGCAACATACTACTATTTTGATTATATTATGAGTGTCTATCATAAACAACCTCTCAATCTCTATGAGGTAGGGGTAAGGTTTGCATGTACTATATCCTTTCTAGATTCAACTTATGAAATTACACTAGGTATGTTGTTATTGTTGAGTAGCATTCAAAAAGATCAAAACTTTGTATTAAGGAATTTGTGAAAAAAAATAAGGGAGTGGCGCCTTCTTTATTAGTTGAAACTTCATTGAAACTTTAAGAACTAAACTAGAGACATGAAGCATCAATTGCAATATTGCTTCCCAATATAATGGTCTATTGTGATTTAACTAAAACCCAATACTAAGTATCAAACAATTTTGATATCACTTTTCTTAATTGATTTTACAATGTATGATCTCTTTTTAATTTTTGGTGTCAAATTTCAAATTTCTTTAACGGAAATTCTCTAAAAGGTTGCAATTTTTTGAAAATTTAAGAGTGCAACTCTTAGGGTATATTTTAGAGGATTTTTCATTCTTCTCTTTCGTCCTCCATTGCCTGATTGAATTAACTAAAAGAAGTAGTAAAGAGTTCTTGAACCTTTGGCTCTTCTGTTTACTACTTTTGCAGATTCATTGATTATTTTATATCGCCTTTAATTGTTTTCACTTAATAAGCTATGCATGGATAAGGTGATGCGGCACAACTCTTGCATTTTGGGAGGCATTTTTTGATATTCCTACATATTGTTCCTTTTTGACCTCCCTCTTCGTCTCTTACATGAAAACATACACTATTTTTCTCAGAGAGAACCTCTAAAATTGAGTATTGCATGCATGAGAAAACTAAAGTTGTAACTCTTCAACTTTATGTAGTTAAGATTGTGTTTTTTGTCGTCTACGTTTTTTAAATTTCTTGAGTCTATTTTAGAAGGATTTGAATTGTACTGGATATTAGCTCGATTTCTGATTTAGTGTTTTCTTATCTTAAAGAATTTTCTGTGATCTTTTCATTCGTCAACGTATATATGATCATTTCTTTCTTCCCATGCTATACTCTTTTGCTTAATATGTTTTAGTATAGGCCAAACACATCGACAGACCCTTCAACTTGGAACCATCTTACACTTTGTCACCTCAAGTGGACGTTGTTCACTTTTGGCACCTCAAATAGTACACTGATGTGTCATTTTGGCACTTTTTGCTAAGTCATCATGGGGCGTGTGTTACACGCATTTTAAGTACGTTTCAGGGGTATTTTCGTAATATTTTCATCTTTCTTCTCTTTTTTTCTCACTCTTTCAATCCATTAATTTTCCACCATTTTTTCCTTTTCTTAACACAACTATACACTAATTTTCTCTTCATTGATCGAATTAACACACATTATTGCCACTACCTCACTCTTTCTCACCCACTTTCCTCTCCCTTTAATTTGCATGTCCCTCCTTTGATCACTATTCAATCTTGAGCAACAGAAAATCAACCATTTAGTTGAAGAAAATATATTGAACATTATGTTGGGGAGGGATTCAGGGAAGGAGCACTAGAGATAAATGCAACTGATTCAAAAACAGATGATAGGAGGAGCAAACGTTAGAAATAAGAATGGTGATTTTAACAAAAATCAAGAATTTCTCTTCTTTAAGAAACAAGAAATCAAGAAATAAAAATGGTTGTTTTTAAGAAACAAGAATGGTTGATTTTCCCTTGTGTTGATTTTAACCATTCTTGTTTCTTAAAATGGGTTCCTTCTTAAAATGATTTTTTTGACCAATTTATTTTTCCTGATACCAAATTGTTGTCAGTTTGATTGAAAATTATTATCAATTTGGATGGAGGGTGAAAAATTATTGTCAATTTCCTGTCAAGTTGTTGTGAATTTAATGTCAATTTGATCGGATTGTTGCAGCGATTGGAGGTGGGGGTTTGTAGATTGAAGAAGACAATATGGAGGGGGCGGATAGATGGGGGTAGGGAGGGTGGGGTGGCGGCAAACGATTTAGGGGTGGGGAGTGGCAGGGTGGCAGAAGATAATTTGAGGGTGGGGGTGGCGGCAAACGATTTGGGGGTGGGGTGGATTGAGGAAGATGATATGGGGTGGGGTGGGGTAGTTAAGAAGATGATATAAGGTGGGGGTGAGGTTGTTAATATTTTCTTTTATTTAAATTAATTATATAAAAATTATTTTTATAAAAATGAATTGGTCCCTTTCTACATCATCAGCGCGTGTAATACACGCGCATGGTATATTTTTGCTAATTCAGTAAAAAGTGTCAAAATAACACACGCATATGCTACTTGAAGTGCCTAAAGTGAACAACGTCTACTTGAGGTGCCAAAGTGAAAGATGATGCCAAGTTGAGGGGCATGTCGATGTGTTTGGTCTTAAGTATAACATAATGGTAGCTGGTAAGGAGTTCTCATTTCGTTTATTGAATACTAATAAAGTCCGTTTTATCCCCTGTCTTAATTCTAGATTGTAAATTTCTCATCTATATTTGAATCTACGAAAGTACCATCAGTAGAATTATTTTGAACTCTACTTTGGTGTTACAAATTGTGCTAGAATTTCTCATAAGATTTCACCTGAATTTTTATTTATTTTCCTTTTGATATTTCAACTATATTAACCAACCATCCAAATATTATTTGTCTTGGTGTCACTTCTGTAAACATCTAGCACTAACACTATTTGATTTATTATTTTTCCCTTGGAAGAGTTGGCTATCGGAGTATGAAAATTCGAATCAGATTAATCAATTTTATCAAGTCGTAGGTTTTCTAGAACATTTTGTTTTCACAATTTTAGAAAAAATGATTTTAGTACTATTTGCTTTATTTTAGTTAGTTGAGTCAAGGTTCTTTCGGAAATCGTCTCTCTTCAAGATAGAGTTAAGATTTGCGTACATTCTATCCTCCTCAGACCCCACTAATTATTAAATTTCACTTAATATGTTGTTGTTATTTCTTTTTTGTTGTAAGAATTGGTGTAATTTGTTTCGAGAATATGAATTTCGTAACCATTAAGTTGATAAAAAATAAAGCGTTTCAGTCAATATGTCTGCAATGGAATTAAAGGTAATTGCAATGGAATTAAAGGTAATTGCTTTGTTTAATCATCAAATTTGGTATATCAACCTTTTTCTTACAATTCAATTAGTCACTATAACTGCATCCAAGGGTGTGGTCCAATGATCAATGATGTGGGTTGAGAACGTAAAATTTCGAATTCAAACCCCAACAGAGACAAAAAAACACTAGGTGATTTGCCTTGGTGGACAGAACTACTTGATATCTATTGCTGGTGAGAAGTGGCACGTATCCCATGGATTTGGTCAAGGTGTGCAAAAGTTGGCTAGACACCACAATTATCAAAAGATATTATTCTCTGTAATTTAATGTTTTTTGTTTTGGTTACAGGAGAATTCATGTTTGGTTAAACAACATTGAAAGCATTCCTTACAATCTTCAAATTTTTGGGTGCTATTCCAACTGAAAATTAGTTCTATGATTATTTTTCTTGGATTTGTTTGAAACCTGTTACTGGATTTGGGATGTGATTTGATTTATTGGTGTATGTTGCAAAAGGATGTAATTTTACAGGAAATATGTATTCAAAAGAATGTTCGAAAGTAATGAATAAGATTTACATCAGGTGAATATTTGAGTTTGTGATGTGATAAGTTTATATACGCAGCCAAAATTTAATTTCAATTAATTCTTTAATACTTTCCGCGCATCACACGGTACTATAACAATTTTTATTTTAAAAGATTAGGTATATTCAATTAATTTTACCGTCACCAATTAGTTTCGCAGTTGTTCTTCTTGAATTCTAATTAATGAAATTCTTTATTGTTAAGAAATGTCTAACCACTTTAGGTTAGCCAAAATGAATCAATTAAACTTATAGTATTAGTAGATATCTTTTAATTATTTAGACATGATCGATATAGAAGCTTATTTAAATATAAAGGTTATCTTAGACAAAACAAAGTTAAGTGACTAGTCAAATGATTCTTATGTCACGAAATAAAGTTAGAGCGATTTCTGTTCAAGACAAAATTTATTAGTTGAGTGACAATATATGAAATCAAACTTGAGAAAAGCCAACTTCATTATATTGACAACAATAGATGTTGATGATGTTGGTAATACATAGACTGAATGACATTTTTCTTGTGCTCTATTCTCCCTAGTAATACTTAAAACATGGATTACAGTAATGTTGATATTAGATACTCTCTTAGTGCTAAAATAGTTAGAAAGAGTTTAGTAATTCAATTGTGAGGCCTTAATTAGGTCTGTTTGAAGGAGTTTTGCCTAGCAATTTTGAGAAGAGTCTTGTCAGCTACAACAAAATATGCCATGCCAGCAGCTGTAGAGACAATAAGGGCTTTTGCAGTTGGATTCAGATAAGTTCTTGCCCATGGTGACATCTTTCCATAAGCATACTGCATGTTAATTTCATCAATATTTCAAATATTAGAAGTCAAGAACATTGTCATTGGCATGAAAAATATTTTTCTAAAAATATTTTTTTCTAAGTGGTTAGCAAACATTTTCCCAAGCCGGGAATGTTTTAGAAACAACCTCTCTAAATCTCACGAGCTAAAGGTAAGGTCTGCGTACGCTCTATCCTTTTAGACTCCAACAGTAAAACTACATTAGTTTTTGACGGAGATCATTTACTTCATCATAATAATCTTAACTCTTAATTATATCTCAATGTTTAACATTATTATCTATCCTTTATGCCCCATGGTACAAACAACACTCCTAAATCTTGAAAAATATTGAAATGTAAATGTGTATATTAAATCAAATCTTACAGCTGGAATGGCAGTAGCAATAAATGCAATGACAGCTGCTTTTGCTCCAGCAATTACTCCTTCTGCATATATACAAATCATACAAAAAAAACATTCATCATATAATCAAGTTAATGGAAAAATCTTAATGGTAAGGTAGAAGCAAAGAAAGATAAAGTACCATGAGAGTAACGCTTAGCCATAGCTAACTTTTGATCCATTGAAGCCAAACTCACACTCTTGGCCATTTTACTTTTGTATAAAAAAAAAAAAATAGGAATAATAGTAATGCTTTATACTTTTGGAAGAAACATTGATGAGTTTGTGAGTGAAGTAAGAATGAATATTTATAGGCATTTCAATTTTAAGTTTGGACGAAAGTGTTTGATGGTTTTGGCTAATTTCCAATGTACCAAAGTCACTTGTTTTTGCCTCAGTTGCTAATAGTATTATAAGTTTAATGTATTTGCAGATTACCAGGTTCTTGGTGTGGTTCAGTTCATTGGACTTTGTTTGTTTGTCTGTACATGAACTATGACTGAATTTTCTGAATCTATGGTTATAAAAATCAAGAATAATACTCTCTTGTTCCAATTTGTTAGTACTACACCTTCGTATCATATTAGTTGATTGTCTTATTAAAATACATATCCAAATTACTTATTCACTTACTAAATCAAGATAATATTAATTAACTCTTCTAAAAAAAAATAAAAAATTGTAAAGTTTTAAAAAAATATTTAAAAGGCAAATTAATAAAATTATCCTTTTTATTTAAATGACTTTTGTCATACCAAATATTGATACATGAAATCAAGGATATCAGGTGGTACCATAGTTTGGAGAGTATAATTTGCAAGTGGTTTTGGGAGTTCAGGATAAAAAGCACTGCCAAAAGCCCAAAACAATGGGTAAAAAGGGCAGTTATGTAAGTGCGTGCTGTTTAGGATCTAGTGCCTCATGTTCAGCCTTAGTGAGATATATCACCCTTTATAACACCTGCCCAAAAGTTCTTTCGGGTTCAGTTGATTTGGAGGGTGGTTATCCACATGGATGATTCGAATTTAATCGCTTCTTAGTATCTTTTGAGTCGAGTCTATTGCACAAGACTTGTCTAGTGCAATTTACCTTCTTTGAGTTGTAGACACGTGATTTTGACCCTCCCCGAATTTAATATATATATATATATATATATATATATTTTCGATATTAAATATTTATATTTGGTCTAATATTATTTAAATTCTTATTTTATTTTAATAAATTTTTAGTTAAGAAATAAAGTTAATTTTGAGTTATTTTATTTTATTTTATTCTAATTTTTTAAAATAATACAAAAAATTAAAAAAATATATTTTTATTTTTTTTTTAAATTTTAAAAAAATAAGTTAGTAGTTTTAGTACTATCTTAATTATATTTATTTTTTAACTATTTTTAAACTTTTATTGTATTTTATTAAATATAAAAATTAATTAATTATTATTATATTATTTTTATTATTATTATTTTATTATTTTTATTTTTATTTTTCATTATCTTCTTTTGTTTTAAAAAAAAAAAATTAAAAATTTAAAAATCTAATCCTATCCTTAACTACCTCAACCACCCCAACTTTCCCTCCAACTCCCTCAGTTTTCCCCCTCCTATATATCTATATAACACAACATATGACAAAGAAAAAAACTCACGAAAAAAAAAACAAAAAATCTGGAGATAAACCAAAACCAAAACCAAAACAAAAAAAATGGAAAAGAAAAACACTTAAAAAAAAAAAATGACCGAAAACAAGAAACAGTGAGTGAAAACAAGAAATAGTGAGAAAACCAAAAAAAAGTAAGAAAAGAAAAGTGTTCCAAATAGTTGAGGCCGGGTCTCCGTTTGAGTTTCCGATGACGATATTCTTTTTTTTTTTTCGGTTTTAATTCATCACACAGGTTCATATCAAATTTTGTATTATTTATTTTATAAGTTTTGTTATAAATCGAATTGTGAATGAATTTATTTCAATGGCTTCTTCTATTATTTAATATGTTTAATTTATTTATTTTTTTGCAATTCATGCTTTCTGTCTTTATTTGTAATTCGTATGTTGTTTTCGAAATAATGTTAGTTAGATTGATTTTGAATTTTAAATGAAATAATCTTTAAAGTTATTTGTGTTTTAATATGTAAAATTGTGTTAATTGACATGCATTTACTATGTAGTTATGTTAAAGATCACAATTAATGATTCATGAATGCATGCATGCAAGAAACAAAAAAAAAATGAAATGAAAAACATAACATGTTAAGAATAAAGGTTTTTTTTTTTCTTTCCTTTCATGGATTTAGAGTAATGATTTGTAGTTTTCTTTTAAAAAAAAAAAAAAAAAAAAACGACCAAGAGAGTTCAAAACAAAAGAACGGAACTTTGAGAAATAAAAAAGTAGGTCAAAAACAAAAAAAAAGAAAAAAAAAAGCAAGAATTTAAATTAAAAAAAAAAAAACTTGCATGATTATATATATATATTTCATGTTAGTTTAGTTATGGAAATTTTGTTAAATCTAACACGTGATCATTTTTTTTTTCTTCTTTGTTGTTGTTGTTAATTTCGTTATGATAATTTTGTTAAATATAACTTTATTAATTAACTTTATCATGTGATTATGTTATTTTGCTTTTCATTAGTTTTGTTTAGCCTATATATAATTTTGTTCACAAAGCATAAGATTAATTTGTTTAGGAAGATTTATTTATATAGATATATAATAGCCATAATTCATTAAGGAAAAGAAAAGAGAGGAAAAACTCATTTAGCAAGGGAGAAAGACGAGTTGCGGGTTAATTCCAAAACTCGTTACAAAATAAAGAGTGAAATGAAGTAAATGCTTTTATATGCTAGATAAGTTTTCACGTTTAACAAATTTTGTCTTGATGAAGAATGTAGCGTACGCATCTTTTTGAGATATTTAAAAATAATTCGAGGATGCAATATTGCACCTCGGCAAAGATAGTTTTAAAATTAATTTCCACTAGTTTAATACAAGAGTTATAGACAAATTTTAGGTATTAAAAATGAGCGAACCTAGGCCCAAACATAATTCATAAAAATAGTTTAAGTCAAGATAAGTCAATAAAAGCGACCGTACTAGAACCACGGGACTCGAGGGGTGCCTCACACCTTCGCCTCGATCAATAGAATTTCTTACCCGGTCTTCTGTTTTCGCAGACCAAATAAGAGTCATTTCCTTTTGATTAAGCATTCAAAAAGGTGATTTGGAACACCATAACTCAATTCCAAGTGACGACTCTGAAAAATGACAAAAAATAATCCCTATTCAATACCGTCACTTTAATTGGAAAAGCCCTTCGACTCGATTCCTAGAGCGAAAAAGGGGTGTGACATGAGTGGTTTGTAGGCTATTACATAGTAGGGTGTTTACCCAGTGTGCACAAAGTGCTCACCCAAAAGACAGAAGTTGTAGCAATTGCGGATTACCCTGAGATTTTAAAGAAACATCTGCCTAAAGGTTTGGAGGGTGGTTATCCACATGGATGACTCGAGTTTAATCCCCTTCATTGCCTTCTGAACCAAGTCTGTCGCACAGGGCTTGTCTTGTGCGATTACATCTCTTGTGTGATTTGCAAGCTATTACACATTGGAGGATTTATCCAGTGTGCACAAAATGCTCATTCGAAAAGCAAAAATTGTAGCAAAGATTATAGCGATTGCGGGTTATCCTAGGATTCCAATAAAACACTTGCCTAAAAACTAGCAGCTTGATTAGATAAAGATTGGTAGAAAGGAAGTACCTTTTTATTTTATTTTCCATCATCTTCATTGAGTTCGAGTCGAGAGTATTTTAGAAACAACTTTTTTATTTTCTCAAATCTCATAATGAAATTCCATCGGCTATGTTGTTGTCGATTGATTGTAGATATGGGATATGTAGCGGTGATCTTCACACTGACAAACAGAGGTGGTAAAATTAATTATTAATCCGCTCATTTATTAATGCTTAATTATACACACCTAAAATTAAAGGACATTTTATGTCAACTAAGATAAAGTTAAATGGATAACAATTTTAGTAGGAGTTTGACCACTTTTTTCTGAAAAATTATTTCACTTTCATAAAAATAATGAAAATACCATTGTTTGGCCATAAGAATTATTTTATTTTAAAGAAAATTATTTTTGAAAGAGTGAAAATAATATATCACTCACAAACTTTTAAAAACAACTCCAATTATATTCATGGCAAACACAACTTCAACTTTAACTCCAAAAAATTATATTTTCACGACCAAACGGAGCCTTAATGTCTTGGAAAAAAGTCATACTTCCCCTACCTCACTTGTGAAAGTTTAGTAAGTATGTTGTTGTTGTTGGAAAAACGTCATACTTCAATGTTTGAAACTAATTTAATTATAAACTTCACATTTAGCCCAAAGTAAAATGATTTATAGACACAAATGTCCATACGCATGTTAGAGCACAAATTTTAAGTCTCTCTCCCTAATGCTGCATTCAGTAAAAGCACAGCCACTTAAATTGGGAGAGAGTAAAAGATTTCTACTTCTGAATGTAGCTACCAAATTGGATGATAGTTATCCTTTCATTAAACCTTTTTTGGGCATCAATTTAAGACTATTTTACTTTACCCCACACATGGAAAAAACTATAGTCTCCTTTTTCAACAATCTCTTTATAGTTCCATAGCAACATATAATTAAACAAAGCAAGCATAACAAATGAGGAAGGCTGACTACCATGTATGTATACTACTACAATTGTTACTATGAAAGTCACTTAGATTTCCCTTTCTTTGAAGGCCCTTTTGTTGATGATTTCTTGTAGGGTGACTTCCTTGCCTTCAACTTGCTATCAGTCAACGATGACCTCCCTCCTTGGCTCCTTCCTTTCTTCTCTTTTTTCACATTGTACATGTTTACAGCCTACAGTATAGATGAAAAGTTCGCACCAATTAGCGGAAAGCTAGTGTTACCAAAAGGAAAAAAGCGCAAAAAGGCTCCAAGTTCAGTTGGGGCTTGAAGCGCAAAAGCGTAAATAAACTTGGGCTTTAATGAGAAAAGGTGCAAAAGGAGAAAACATACAAATATTATCTGTAGTCAGAGACTAATATCAATCATTTAGTGCCGCCTCTTTAGAAGAGATTCATTGGCAAGAAAAAGTAGCCTAGCGCGTTGATGACGACACTAAAGTGCACATTAAGCGACGCGAAGAGCTCAACTCGTTTTGAGGCTTACTTCAGGGCTTCAGTGCGCTTTAAGCACGCCTTTGACAACACTGGCGCGTACGATCTTGGACGATAAAATGATACAGATGTACATATGCATATGCCATACCTTTTGCACATTGAGTATCTCATGGGAGCTCTTGGCCATCAACTTGTTTAGAACCTTTTCGGTTTGCTGTTTCTCTAAGGAGCCCATTCCTGATCCCTCTGCGACTGGTAGGAACTGGTTGTAGTAGATTGGAGTTAAAAGTGGGCTTAGACATGTACAATCATCAGAACTAAGCAAAAGATATGTATGCACGTTTCCTAATACAAACCTTCCGATACTTCTTGTCATGTTTTGGGGGCTTTTCACCAGGCAACTTCTTGTCAAATTTTCCGCCACTAGCTGTTGCGTGTGCTGCCATTCCAGCTACATTCCCGAGTTCATCCTTGCTAATTTTCCTTTGTGCAGCTTGTGTTCCTGTTATAGGCAGTGCTGTGGCAGCAAGCTGAACGTGACTGCAAAGCAAGAAACCTAGTGTGAGGCACATGTTCTTCACTGTCGTTCCAGCAAGTGGCCAACTAATGTATGCTAACACAACATAGCGAGGAATATAAAAGTCAAGGGCAAGAAACAGAAAGAGGACATCACTAAACAACCCCAAGGAAATTCACAAAGAAAAATGAACTTCTATTTGATTCATTCACTAATGTTATGAGTTCACTAAGATTTGAGGTAAGTGATCGGAAAAGATTAGTAGAGTAGACATACTCTTTTGGATAAATGCTTCTACAGCTACATATAATTAAAGAAGTTCTTTCAATAGGATCTTCGTTTTTTATCCAACGTTGACTATGCAGTCTTGTTGTAAGAGATAATAATTTCATGCACAGGCTTAAAACTCTGTGACTTACAAGTCCCGAAGAATCCTCTCCTTCCAGAGTGATGATACACTTGGTCACCATTTGTGTCCAAAATCATTTTGAGAGAACATCAAACAAATTGCAAAGCGAAAAACATGTCGGGATTCGTAGGCACACCGAATAGGTGCAAGGAGGTCTCTTTGGGGGAGTACAAATTTTAACCACCACGCTTATCAAGAAAAATGACATCTGACAGAAGGATGCAAGAGAATAAGAAAAAGGGAAGATGCAAACTTCAAGGCAGAATTTAGCAACAGATAATAAATCCCTCATAGATGGCAGTAACTAATAAAGAATAAGATTGTTGCAGAAAACCAATGAGAAGTTCAGAAGAACAAGACCTTGGCAAGGCACCAGCTTTTGCAGCTTCCTTCAAGTTGCTATATCGATTTTTCTCTTGTTTTTCTATTCTCTTTTTCTTATCTTCTTGTCTCTCAGCAAAAGGATCTTGACCAGGCTCTGAAAAAACAAACCGGTGAGGAAGACATTTTCAGAACAATATCAAAATGCTAATGCAGGCATGTTCTTCCCTTCATTGACAAAGTTAAGTTGTTTTCCCTATAGTTATCATCATGAGTACTTGATTGACACAAGAGAGTACAATCGGAATCAGTATCTATTAAGAACCGAGATACTGAACTTCGACTTAAAGACATAAATTTAGTTTAGGATCTTATGACCCTTTGAATCCTATTATTCAACATCATTGCCGTTGAGAACTTGAGACATAAAAGAAAATTGAGTATCGCAGAAGTCGAGGTCAAAAATTTTCTTATTTACCATCAGTTGCCTTGGCTTCAATGATAGGCACATCTTTGTCATCATTAACGCGATCGTAGCCATGTCTGCGCTTCCATGAACCAGTTTGATCATCAAACACAACCTTGTCTTTCTTACGTTTTTGTATACCTGCAAGACACTTTCCCAAGAATTAAAAAAAATGAAGGTCAACTAAATCAAGAATTGACTGTTCTAAAACCCACAAGATATTCACATGGTACCTTTCTTCTTGGCAAACAGTTCCCATTTTGTTGGTGGTTTAGGCTTTGGAAGCTGAAACAATCAAATCATAATTAGCACTAAATGGAGCTGATGGATTTAATAGATAAGGCAAGGCCACTGTAAAGAAGATATCTTTTCCACTATGCATATATAGAAGATAGGGATGGGAGGAAGGGAGGCATCTTAAGCATCCTATAAAACAAAATTTTGACAATAGAATCAGTGAAAGAAATTCCTTAAAATATGAAATCAACAAACTTAGGCCAAAATATATTATAAATGTTACATCAACCATTGCACTACTTCTCTGGGAAGAGCAAATAAAGTAGTAAATCAGGAGCATTGGCAACATAATTTCTTGTCACATAACTTCTGACAATGTTTTGATAAAGACCACATAACTTACTCAAATTATGAGGCTTAAAATCTTGGTAAGCACTTTTCCCCTGTGCCCTCTATCGTAAAGTACATTATCATAACTGATGCTTCATATCAGATTCAATTCACGAATTTCACATTTGGAGCTAGGGTCACATAAATGCCCAAAAGATTTATGAGATTCGATTATTCTTTATCAGAAAGCTATGTTGCTCAGGCTCTCCAAACTCTTGCCACACCCATGTCCGACCCTCCAAAAATGCACTACTTTTGAAGGATCCGACAGGCAACCGTCCGCTTTTTTGAAGATTCCGAGCAACATAGTCAGAAAGTACCAACACAATAGAAAACAATTCAGTTGTTTCAATATCGTGAATACCAGAAAAAGTGGTTCATTGTTGCAAATACGTGCTCTAACTCACAACTCTAGGAACTGATAAGAAAACACACAATTCTTCCGCAACAAATAGAAATGAGGTCTTACGGGCTTCTCTCTAGGCAATCTCGTAGTTGGTTGAGGCAACTGAACTAGTGGACCATCAGGGCTTTCTGTTGAAGGTAAGTTGAAGAGGGCATCTGCAATAGCTTGCACTAACTTGGTCCCCTCCTGTAGACACTCCTTCACCAACTCCTCCCTACATATTTAGAACAAGAATACATGATGAATAAAGGAAACCCATTGAGTGTCCATATCATTATACCTTAGTCAAAACATCAAATTGAGCTAACATTGATAATTGTGAGCTAGTTCCCCTTGAGTTAAACTAAAAAATACAACTTTAACAAAAACACTCCATAATATTTGGAGCAAAAATGTGTGAGTCATAGAAGGAATTTCATGAGTATCATTCACATTGCAAAAAACATCAAATTCCTTTTCCTGTTGAATTGACCACCACAACCCAAAATAAAAGAAAAGATCAACAATAATAGAAACACGGTTGGTCCAATATTTAGGTGCAAAAGGCATAAAGCAAATACCATTCAAAACCATCTTAAATACATAAGTAAAAGCTAAGGGATCAACTCTAAAATATAGAACTACAAGTTTACAGCTTCTCATTGCAATTCAACCAGAATAGAGACTACCAAAACGTCTTGCATTTCTCAATGATGATGTTGGGACTGTAGCAAAAAAGAATTGGCTTAATTTGCCTTTAGTATCGAATTTAAGTTAGTTAAGATTCGCCCCTTCTTCAAGTCAAAATTAGTTCCTGAGACCCTGCGAATTAGCAAACGCCAGCAGTAAGCTATTAGGTATTGCAACCCAAGCAGGAAACTCAAAAGGAAGTTGAACCAGATATCAAACTAACAAAGGTGGCTTATCAATTAATCAAGCTTCCACCTAAATCAGTTGGGATTGGCTATCAGAATCCTCTACACCTATTCTTCCATCTTCGGGTCCCTTAGGAATATATCACTTTATTTCCCTTTTAAAGGACAAACTACGAGTTCTGTAAATCTCAGACATATCTCTAAACAGCTAACCAATTTAATCCAAACTAGCTAGTATACTTTTAGCTAAATCTTCACTGATTACCAGAGATGTTTAGGTCTTTTGACAATTTCCTGCAATTTTAGATCCAAACATTTGCCCCAAGATTAATCTCTCACCCCACAAATCAAAAAGCAACATAACTTGAGAAAAATCATCCAAATAGTGGAAGAGAATACTCTTAAACTCTTTCCATGTTTCCACCTTTTCAAGCCAGTGAAAAGCGCAAAGAACACGATACATGATAACGAAAGGGAACTGTTCAAGAAAATAGCTAATCAGCTTAATCCAACTTGTTAGGTATCATTTACTCAAGACACTTTACTTCCATCTTATTATATTCTTAGCTAAATCTGCACGAATTCCTACAGAGTTTTAGATCTTTTGACAGTTTCCTGCGAGTTTAGGTCTACCCCTTTACCTCAAAATGACTCTTGTCACCTCATAAATCAAAAAAAGAATACAAAGCTTAAGCAAAAATCGTTCAAATAGTGAAAGATAATACTCCAAATTTTATCCAACATTTTACCTCTTGAGCAGAAATCAGCACAACAGTATATGTTAAAAAAGGGTACTTTCCAAGAACATAGCTAACCAGTTTAACCCAAACTAGCTAGGTATCACTAACACAGACACATCACTCCCATATACTATATTCTGAGCTAAATCTTCACCTATTCCCAGGGATATTTAGTCTTTTTTGACAAATTTCCACGATTTTAGGTTTACCCCTTTAAAATGAACAACACAACTTAAGCAAAAATCATGCAGACAGAGAAATATAATACTATAAAGCCTATCCAAGATTCTGCCTTTCGAGCAGAAATCAGCACAACGCTACATGTTAATCAAGAATAGCTAAATCTATACTGATTCCAGAAATTTTAGCCACCAGGTCTACCCCTTTACCCCAATATGACTGTGTCACCTCATAAACCAAAAAAACAACACAACTTACCAGCATCAGGTACCAGGTAACTCTTTTTTTTCTAAGATCTTTTAACAATTTCATGTGATTTTAGGTCTATCCTTTTACCCCAAGATAACTCTATAACCTCACAAATCAAGAAAACAACATGACTAAAGCAAAAAATCATCAAAATAGTGAAATACAATACTCTAAATTATATCCAAGATTCCAACTTTCAAACAAAATCAGCACAACAGTACATGTTCAATCCAACTTTTAGGTCTTTTGACAATTTCCTGCAATTTTATGTCTACCCCTTTACCCAAATATGACTCTTTCACCTCATAAATCAACACACACACACACTCAACTCAAGCAAAAATCAACCAAATAGTGAAATAAAATACTCTAAAACCTTTCCAAGATTCAACTTTTCAAGCACAATAATAAATGTTAAATAATGGTAATTTTCAAGAAAGTTGAACCTGGAAGAGGGTGGAGATGCAAAGTTGTGATGAGGGTAAGAAGCCATTAGATTACCCACATCTAATTCGTATGATTCTTGAACCATCTCCATTTTTTCCAATTGGTTTCGTTTTTCAGAGGAATATGGTAGAAAGAGTGGCGAGGGTTTAAGGAGGTGCGGCTTGGTTTTTATGACAAAAATGAGGGGTATAAAATGCAAAATAGGTCAAACTTAGAAGAGCCGCTTATTAAATTACTCCCTCCATCGAAAAAAACAAGGGACTACTTTTCATTTTTAGTTCGTTTTAAAAAAAATAACTTTTTATTTTTTTTCACAAATTTTTATTTTATTCGTTCATTTTTATTTATTTACTATATTAAAAATAAATATTTAATAATATTTGTTCAATTTAAAAAATTAATGAATAATTTATCTATTTATACCATTTTACCTTTAGCATGAAATATGATTCATGATCCAACGCGTTTTTTAAATTATTATATTTATTATATTCAAAAGATAATATAGTAAAATCATCTCTATCATTTACTATTTCTCAACCTATGAACCAAGTTAACAGTAGACAATTATTTATGGACGAATGGAGTAATTCTAACTTTTCATATCGTATGTTTTAGACCACAATATTAAAGGAGATTTTGATACATTTTATATATCTTTAATTTAAGGCTACAAAATTGAAAAATTAGTTATTTTTCTTTAATTTTATGTTAAGTCAAATAAGGTTATTTTTTTAAAACAAAGGAAGTATCTTTTTTATAACTGTTGGTATCCGGACCAACTTTTATGGACAAAGATGGAGATTTGAATTGAAACCTCAAATTTCCAACCAACTTCACTAATCATTAAGCCACACCTCCTTATTAAATTATCTTGTTTTGTCTCTTTTTTTGGTTTTCCATCTTCGAAGGTGGCTAGTTAATTAGAGAGAGAAAAAAGTTAATTTATTTTTAAATTTACCCTAAATTATTATTGATTCGAATTTCTTTTTTTCGTTGATATTTGTGATTGTCTGGGTCATCTTTCACATATATTGATTAAATTCATGATATAATTATTACCTCCTACCAATATAGAATCACCTAGAGTCTATTTACCTTAGGTTCTTAATCCACTTCATTGACCACGAAACTACACCCTTAATGCATCGGTGTTATCAAAGATTGAAATTGAAGTTACTTTGCTTTAAAAGTTAGTTAGCACAGCTACAGTGCCTACTTTTCAAGAAATTAGTTAAGTCTGTTAGTTGACTGTTGGTTAGAACTGCTATTAAAAAATATCTTCATTTGATATAATTTATCAGTACATGATCTATAAATAGTACTTGTAATCAATTTTATATTCACATATGAAATTACAACTTCCTCTTCTTCAATTTTATATTCACATATGAAATTACAACTTCCTCTTCTTCAATTTTATATTCACATATATCTTCTCTATTTCTTCTTTTTCTTCTAAATTTTCTTATTCTCTCTTGGTTGTCTCCTCTAATTCAATTCATGGACAAACATTAATCCTCAAATATTTAAGATTCCTGAAATCAAGTAACACTGGTATCAGAGTCGCTCATTCTCAACAATAATAGTGAAAGGTGCAAGAGTAGTTGGTGATTCGACAACTGAAATTGCTACTGCAGAGGTTGAAAAATTGCGTGAAATGATGCAGAATATGATGACTAAGATGGAATATTTGACTGAAAAAGTCTCATTATTGGAGAGATTAGATAATGTTGTTATGAATTTAAAGCAACAACTGATAGGAAAAGGGAGAAGAAACATTGTTCCATTGGTTCATGAAGAGCATTATGACCATGAAGGTGGTATAGGAAATTATAGAGAAAGGAAAAAAACATAGGAACTAACAAAGAGAGGGAAAAGAGTCCTAATTTTGGTAATACTTCTCAATTTCCTATTTCTTTAAATTTTCAGCACTCTCATTCAATAAATGGACAAGAATGAAATTTTTGAAATTTTTTGGGGATGATCTTCGATCTTGATTATTCTAGATTGAGCAATTCTTCTCTATAGAGAATTTTGCACCTGAAAAGAAGGTGATAATCACATCTATGCAATTTGAAGGGAAAGTTATTCAGTGGCATATCTCCTTTATGAGATATAGGCAGTATTTGCAGACTATAAGTTGGAAGGACTATGTGAAAGCTTTAGTAGAAAGGTTTGGAATTGACTTTGTTGATTCCATGGGGAAAATCAAGAAATTAAAATTAAACAAATCGGAAGTATAAGAAAGTATCAAGTTATTTTTTAAAGAAGTTTGATAAAGGTAAACATCTTAGAAAAGAACGTTACTAGTTGCTACATTAAAGGCTTAAAGACTGAATTGAATATTATTGTCAAGATCACAAAACCTTTATTTTATCTTAGGTTTACAAGAATGCAAGAAGCATATTTGTTTGCTATGAGGCAGTAGTCCACAAATTCTTCTCAAGGGAATACAAAGAAGTTTGTAAATAAGAGATACCCTAATAATAAAGGTATTTTACCTACTCCTGGTAGCAATAGTTCTAGATTCTCTAAGGGATTAATATAAGAATTCTAAATTTTGAAGAGTAATGATAAGAGGGCAAAAGGATTATGCTATTTTTACAATAACAATACATGTCTGGTCATAAATATAGAACTTCAAAACAATTGTACTTACTAAAAATGGATAACATAGAAGGGTTAGAAGAGTACAGTGATAATTAAGGGGTGAAATCCCAGAAGAACAAGGTGATCAAATGGACTTGGGACAACTTGTAAAACACATAAACATTTTCATACATGTTTTGAATGATTCATTGGGATTTAAGATCTTAAAGTTGACTGGTTATCATTCTAAAATGGAGGTCCATATCTTTATTGATAGCAGTTCTCATAATTTCATTGACCTTGACTTGATTAGCAAATTGCGTTGTGAAGTGAAACTTATTAAGCCTGATGTGGTAGCAGCTGCTAATGGTGGTATGTAGGTGTATAAAATGACTACTATGACTTGGTTACTTCAAGGGACTGAGTTTTGTGTTGATTTCTTATTACTTTTTATTGGTTCTCGTGAAGTGGTGCTTGGAGTTTAGTGATTACTCGCACTAAAAGATATCAAGTTGAACTTCAGGAAATTGATCATGCAATTCTAGTATAATGGGAAGAAACATGTACGAAGAAACATGTACTCGGAGGTAGTAGTAATCAGGTGTTGACTCCTGATGCAGAAAAATTGGCAAGACATTTAGAAAACCAGACTCATCTGTGTATGATTTAGGTGGTGCCACAAGAAAGTGAAGAGTTTATGTGATATCCCTCACAAGTTAACAAGAATCAAGAGGATGTCCTTGCATTGCTTGAGGTAATGTCTGGATTTTCTATATTTTTGAAGAGCCTAAAGGTATACTATTTTCTAAAAGGATAAATGACCATAGAATTATGTTGAAACCTGGGTTGAACCTATCAATAAAACACCATATAAATATTCTTCTATTATTAAGGGAATGGTATAAGAAATGATGGATCAAGGTATTATTCAGCCTAGCTGCAGTTCCTTTGCATCAGCTGCAGTTTTAGTAGGCAGAAAAGATGACTCTTGGAGATTGTGTGTTGACTATAGGGACTTGAACAAGTTAACTGATAACTATAAATTTTCTATTCCTACTGTGGAGGATTTTTTGGATGAACTAGGAAGTTCCAAGGTCTTTTTTAAAATTGAATTAAGATTTAGATACCATCAACTAAGAATGGTCACAAATGATGTATCTAAAACTACTTTCAAAACTCATTCTGGACACTTTAAATACTTAGTGATGTCCTTTGATTTGTCCAATGCTCCTACTACATTTCAAGGACTAATGAACTGTAACGCCCTGAAAACGGGTCCCGAGACGTCACACGGTTTTTAGGGCCATAAGTGACCCCAAGCTAACCCTTCTACCGATATAACTCATAAGCAACTGAATAAAATACATAAATTTGAATGCAATAAGTGAAAGATGACTCTTTTCTGAATCTAATCGACACAAAACTAAATTAAAATGATTACAACTCTGCTTTTATAAAATCTGGAATCAAATACATTAACTCTACTGACTATCTATGAAGACTCTACTAGTATTGACTATAGGTAGCCGGGACATGACCCCCAGCTATCCCAAATTAATACGACTGAATGAATAAAAATAAAATATTGCTCAAACTATATGACTGACTCGAGCCCTTGAATCAAGAGGACTCGTGACTAGCTGACTGGAAGCTGCAAACTATCAGAATATGGTATGCGTGCTACAATTGAACTGATACCTACATTATGAGACAATGTAGCACATAGACATATATGTGGATTAGTACTTTGAGGATGTACTGAATATATGAGGGTGAAATGCATAAGTAAAACATCATCTCATCATCATAATTATAAAATAATGCATGCTAAATGTAAATGACTCACATAAGCTAGAATATCTAAAAATACTGAAATAATAAGAAACAAATCATACTTTATAAATCTAATGAGTCATAACATTTAGTTCTAAAAGTTGTACTGGTATTCTCTCTTTAAATTATATTATCTAAGGTTAGAAAGGACTCACTCTTAAATCTGAAATCTAAAAGATGAAATTTGTAGCTAATATCTTTCTGTAAAGCATAATTTGAGTAAACTTTGTAAGCCTTTACACTTGGTTTTCTAAAAGCTTTCTGTTATTTTTTTCTGAGAAACTATTCTAAAAATCTTTACCATTAAGCTGTAAGGAAAACACTTTAAGGAAATCTTTCAAAACTTTTCTTTACTAGTAGAGAGGTTCTCTTAACCGACATAAATCATGTGAGCTAATATGGAGTCCAACGTCTTGTTCCCTTATGGAAAAAACCTCACGATGAGGAGAGGTGTCATACTCTTGCCAAGGAGTATAACCTGAGTTAAGTGATCACATCTGTAACTGTCACCCATATTAGAATGGAAATAATTTAAATTTGTACCTAAATTGGCTACATAGTTTTGTGGAAGATAGGTCACGCTAATCCCACACTTTTCGCTCAGTGCTAAATACTACTCCCTTTAATCCGCTACGCTCATTCTGTTGGAAATCCACTTTAAAATCTAGTATAAAGGTTTATTACGAAATGAAAAATGTTTTTATCTGAGTCATTCTGTAAATAAAACTAATCTGAATTTTGTAAACTGTAGAAATTCTGTAAAGTGAATTCCATAGCTAAACTGAGGATTCAAAGATCAAATACTATTTAATTATCTAAAAATATGATAATCTCAGGGTACTTAGAGGCACAACTTCTCAAAATATCAATGCTCAAAATAGGGTTTAATAACTCATGCTTCAAACTCATGTAAATTCATAGCAAATCATCATGCTCAATATTCTTCTTGAAAATACTTCAACAATATCAAAATAATAAAATCAAGAATCACAATATCATGATTAAACTCAATTGAAAAATCTGAAAAATCACATTACATGCATAAATATATGAAAATAGTCATGCAATTCAACATTCAATCATTTATAAATTTATAATCTTCAAATACTGATAATTGGGTATGAACCCTAATTTCAAATAATAAGAAATTTGCTGAAAAATATAATTTAGGGGACAAGGATGAAAGGATTGTCCTTGTTCATAACCCCACATACCTTGACTGATGATTAGATGAAGAAACTTGAATTATTGATTCCTATTTGAGTTCTTGAAGATGAGTTCTTGATTATCTTGTCTTGAAAATCCTCAATTTTGAGATTTGTTGGAGAAACAATGGAGGATTTTTATTTCTTGGAGAGAAAGCTTTGAGCTCTAGGGTTTTTCTTTGAGAGAGAATTGATGAATAATGGGCATAATAGGCTTAGAATGGGTTTAATCTTATGTTATACATGAATTGGGGGCTTGGAAATTGATCAAAATACCCCCTTTAAACTTCTAAACGGAACTGGAAAAAGCAACATTTTTCGAACTGGTAGGCCACCGCGACGCGCCACTATCGCGGTGGCTTACTAGAAAGTGGACGAGTGGGAACTAGGCGTGCTCTGCGACGCGCCACCATAGCAGGGCCCCTTTCAAATGTCATTTTGGCTACCAACGCGACGCGGTAAGATCGTGTTGGGTTACTAGATTTTGACAATTGGGAAAATGGACCACTCCTCAATGCACCAATATCCCAGAGGTCCACTGGAATTGACGATTGCCATTTTTTCCTTCTTCGCGATGTGCTGAGTGCTCAGGTGGCACACTGTCAACTTAAAAATGTCATAACTTTTCAACCGCGCGTTGGATTTAGGCGAATTTGGTATTGATGGAAAACTTATTCAAATTTCCACACAATAGAAGGTCTAAATCTGGAAAATTTTACATGGAATAAATATTATTCACTTTGAAAGCTATCCCTTAACATTCTAGGAACGAATTTAAGCTAGGAAAATTACGGGGTGTTGCATGAACTCTATATTTCAAAAGATTTTAAGGAAGTATGTATTGATTGTTTTTGATGATATGCTAATTTACAACAAAAATATAGAGGAACATATTATGCACTGAAGTCTGTACTTTTTAAGAGGGTGGAGCATCAGCTATTTGCTAAAAAGAGCAAGTGTTTCTCTGGTGTTAATAGAATCGAATATCTTGGTCATTTTATCACAACAGAAGGTGTGCCTACTAATCCTAAAAATATTAAAGTTGTGAAGGAATAAACTACTTCTTCTACCTTGAAATAGCTAAAGGGATTCTTGGGGCTAGCTGGTTATTACAGGAGGTTTATACAAGGTTTTGATGTCATTTCTAAGCCTGTTACTGACCTCACTAAGAATTTAAAGTTGCATATGAGTCATTTGTACAGTTGAAGGAATCATTAACTCAATCTCTTGTTTTACTTTGTCTGATGCAAGTGAAACATTGGTGATGAAGACTGATACTAGTGGACATGGGATTGGAGTTGTACTAATACATGAAGGACAACCTATAACCTTCATCAATACGACCTTATCACCAAAACATATTGTTTCATCTATTTATGATAGAGAATTATTGGTCATTATTCAGGCTATTAATAAATGATCGCAGTATTTGTTAGGGCAGAGTTTTGTTAGAAAGGCAGATCAAAAGGTTCTAAAATTTCTCATGGAGCATAAGTTACACACCAACTCTCAATCGTTATGGTTAACCAAGTTGATGCCTTTTGACTACTTTATTGAATATAAGAAGGGAGTAGACAATAAAGTTGTAGATACACTTTCAAGGGTGATTGGAGTTGAGTTTCTTGCTCTGATTATCTCTCTCACTAATATTGCCCTCTTCCAAGCTATTAAGAATAGCTGGCATTAGACCCTAAGCTTACTCAATTGATTGCATATCTACATGCTAATCCTACATCTCACAGATAACTTACCTGGGCTCATGGTCAATTGACAAGGAAAAAGAAGTTGGTGATTGGAAAAGTACTGAACTTGAGACGTGAAATTACGTCCCTTTAGCATGTTGTACCATTTTGGGGGCATTCAAAAGTTGATACTACTCTCAAAAAATTATTGACACTATTTTATTGAAAAATATTAAATGCAAATGTGAAGGATTTCATTCAGAAATGTGATATTTTTCAGAAAAATGAGTGTAACTTAGCTTCTTATCCTGGTCTACTACAACTTTTACCTATTCCTGAGGTGGTACGGTCTTAAATTAGTATGGATTTTACTGATAGTTTGCCCAGATCACAGGGGTTTGAGGTGATACTTGTGGTGGTGGACAGACTATGGGAACTTCATGCCACGCAAACATCCATATACTGCTCAGGTGTTTTTTGATACTATTGTGAGATTACATGAATAGTCTGATGCCATCACTAGTGACAGAGATGCATTCTTTCTTAATGCGTTCTAGCAGGAGCTCTTTAACATCCAAAGTGTCGTGTTACACAACTCTACTCCATATCATCCTCAGTTTGATATGTTTGGAAACTTATTTGAGGTGCTACTACAGTGATGACCCCTCTTCTTGGGTTGTTTGTTTGCCTATGGATGAGTACTGCCATAACACCTACTTTCACTCAGCTATTCAGATAACACCTTATAAGTTTCTATATGGCAGGCCATATCCTCTACATCTTCCTTATTTACCTGGTGAATCAGCTTCTGCTAAGTTTGACACCACATTCATCAATAAGGAGCTTAAACTACAACTTTTTAAGCACTACTTGATCAGGGCACAACATAGGATGAAACACCAGGGTAATGTACATAGGAGTGACAGGAGTTTCCTTGTGGGAGATTAGGTTTATTTTAAGGTTCAACCTTTTAAACAAGCTATTATCTTTAACCATTCATCTCATAAGTTGGCTGTCAAGTATTATGGATCATTTCAAATCATAAAGAAGGTTGTCCCTGTGGCTTACACACTTCGACAGCCTAGTTCTATCAAGATTCATGCCACTGTATATGTTTCCTTAATTAAGAGGTGTTTTGCAGTCCCTTCCATTATCTCTCACCCTCTTACTATAGACTTAGCCAATCCAAATTGTCCTACGCCTAAAGCTACTTTACAAAGAAGGATGGTCAAGGGGGGTAAAAAGTTGTAGCTCAAGTATTGGTTAAATGGTGCGATTTACCTGCTGATGTGGCTACTTGAAAATTTGCTACAGTATTTAAGATTAGATTTCCTTCATTTGATCCTGGAGGACAAAGATCTTTCTATTGGGGAGAGTATTGTTATCATAAATTGAAGTTAGTTAGTACAACTACAATGCTTACTTTTCAATAAATTATTTAAGTTTGTTAGTTGGTTGTTAGTTAGAACTGCTATCAAAGAATATCTTCATTAGATAGAATCAATCAGTACATAATCTATAAATAGTACTTATAATTATTTTTACATTCATCTATGAAATTACAACTTTTTCTTCCTAAACTCTATCTTCTTCGTCTTCTTCCTCCTCCCCCCCCCCCCTTCTCCTCCTCTTTCTCCTCCTCTTTTTTCTCCTCCTCCTCCTCCTTGTCCTCCCCCTCCTACTTCTTCTTCTCCTCCTCCTTCTCCTTCTCCTTCTTTTTCTCCTCCTCCTCCTTCTCCCCCTCCTCCTCCTTCTGCTTCTTCTGTTTCTTCTCTTCCGCCTCCTCCTCCTCCTCCTCCTTATTCCTCGTGTTCTCTCTTGGTTGTACCTCAAATTCAATTCTTGGACAATTTCTTGATCCTCAAATTCTTGAGATTCCTGATATCAAGTAACAAGCGGTCCCAAATTAAAATTTGAAAAACTTACTCTTTATAGATTGTAGTAAATAAATTTCTTCTACATTGTATCTTGTATATTATACTAGTATCTCCATCTCAAAATAGTTGGCATATTTGATTAAAAAAATTCATCTCAAAAGTTGGCATGTTTAAGATCAAGAGATAATTAATCACTTTTTTTTCAATTCTATCCTTAATAATAGTTATTCTGGAATTAAAAGGTACGTAACTAGATGAAAATTAAAGAATTAATAAAGAATATATTAGTCAAATCACATTCCTAATTAATTTTGTAAGAGTTGTACAAAATCTATACATGTCAACTATTTTAAGACGGAGGAAGTATTATATTATTTTTTTCCTTTTAAGGTTTTATATAAAAGATAAATTTTGATCGAACAAAAAAAGATGGTATTATTAAAACACATCTAAAGTAAGTTATTTTTTCAAAGTATTTTAATACGCATAATTTATAGTGTTAACGGAAGGGGAAAAGAAGAGATCATTTGCCAATGACAAAGGTATCAATGGTCCAGAAACTCTAGTGAATGTACCCTAAGAAAATATTTTTAATGGTAGAGGGATAAATTTCAATTTCTCTTCAGTAATCTAATATTATTACAGTAGATCACAAGGATATTTTTCTTTTTAGCTCTGTATTCTGTACTCACTTCAAAAATTAATTAATCAAAATCTATATCGCGTAAAATTCATTAAAAGGAAAACACTCCATAGTAATTTGTTGGGAGCCTTGTTTTACCCCAATAGAAATCATGACTATTGGCTATTAGGTGGAAATCCTTATGAATCTTTCTTGGCTAATAAAAGCTTCTGTAGTGAAGTGAAAACATGACATTTTTGGCTTTGAAGAGCATAATATTTGTTACAGACTAAGAAGCTTTTAGTAGTGTGTTTCTGTTTAGAAAATGTAGCTAATGATCACCAACAAAAGTTGCGGTGTCCTTGTGAGTCCTTTTGGACATAGAGTTGTCTGTGTCTTTACCCTCAATGGACTTCCCAATATAAATTCAAATTTAATCGAACTTCTATATGAATATCGCATACAAAGGTAGAAAATTGAAAAAAAGTTGTAGCAAATGATAACAACAACAACATACCCAGTGTATTCCCACATAATGGGTCTGGAGAAGGTAGAGCATATGCAGACCAGACCACTACCTCATGAGAAGTAGAGAGGTTGTTCCCGATAGACCTCCGGCTTAGGACCGATAACAATATAACAAACACAAATCATAAATGCATATAAACTTGTACAGTATGCAAAATAAACTAACATCGTTAGCCACAGAATAATACTAGAACCACAAGATAATATTAAAAACTATCTATTCGAAACCATAGACATCACTCAATACCCCGAACAAGAAACATCAGACACAAATAAAGAACACTCCTACTGTCAAGTTGTGGCAAATGATCAAGAAGAATAAATAATGGTTCTTTTGGGAATATCTAACAAGTGAGACTAGAGCTTAAGGATTGGCTCTACCTACAAAAGTTGGAGCGAAGCGGTAAGTACTCCTCGATCCTTAATAAAAGGTCTCAAATTCGAATCCTGAGTATGAATTTAACTTTGATTGGGAGATTTTTTGGTGCAAACGAATTAGTCGGACTCGGAAAAGAATACTGAACGGTGAAAAGCAACAAAAGGAAGTGTATTGATTCTTTTTCAGACAATACCAAAGAAACTTCTAGCATCTCCTGAGGATCTCACAATGATTTATTAGATTAGTTGGTTAAATGCACGAGTTAATGGCTCAAAGTACGTAACAAAGTCATTTTTATTTATTTTATCACAGAAAAAATCATATTTTTTTAACAGCCATTTCACACCCAAAAAACGTTCTAGCCACTTTTGTGATTTTTTTCAACACCCTAACTCATGATTCGACATTAATAGCAATCCACATGGACATAAATAATCCCAAAATGAAAAAAGAAACCCAACCCCCTCTAACCATGCATGTTGACATTAATGTAGATGAAGATTGAAAGAAAAACATAGATAGAGACACACACACAGAAAGAGCGAGCAAGAGAGAGAGAGATAATGTTTAGAAAGAGTATTCTATTTGTCCAAAAATGAGTCATGATTCTTAAAAATGGCAGATACATAGTTTCTCTCTAATTTCAAGTTATCATTTGTGCCCATGATGTGAAGCCATGGTTCACTAATCTTTTGATGTGATGACCAACAATCCCAATGCACCTATTAATATATACTGCATAAACAGGCAGAGAAAAAGAACCTAATATCAGAATTTCATTGGACCTAGCTAGTCAACATATAAAACTCACAAAAAAAAAAAAAAAAAAAAACTTATCAAATAAAGTGAAAGCAAAATTAGAAGTTTGATTCATGACGAACCTTGATAATTGGCTTTTCAGTCATGATTATAGTTACCCACCCAACATAAGGCAAGAACCTGAAATTGACAAGCAACTGCTTCAGCATACAAGGAACAAGTAGGTAACGCAAAACGAGCAACAATAAAAATAACTTCACGGTATGTTTCCACAGATGGAGTTTGGGGAGGATGGGGTGTACTACTAGACTTACCCAATGTTTGTGAGGTAGAGAGGTTGTTGTTTCCGATGGACCCTCACCTCAAGAAAAACATTTTCCAGAACAGGTTTGAAAGCTATGATGAAAATGTCGAAGAAAGAAAAGTATTGACAGTAAAAGTAGTACTACAAAAAAATGGAAAAAGAAATCAAAAAGAGAGAGATAGAGGAGTGACTACTTCAATCCTTTCTCAAGTATCAACAGGTTCATGAAACTTCCCTAGTATGGAAATAGTGACAGAAAATAATGACAAACTTCTATGCAAAAGTTTACTTAAAGGGGAGAACTTCAAACGGAAAAAGATAAACACTATGAATTTTGCAAACTTTTGATGGGATTCCAATATTGCATCGAGTAGCAACTGAAAGGAAGCGGCGCATATTCAAAAGATAAAGCCTAGAAAGGAACGAGCGGCCAAGGCAACACCAACCTAACAACTGCTGATAGGTCTCTAAAGCACAAACATCAAGAAATGAGAAACCAAAAATCTAAAGAGTATATCTAATTGTCAACTCACCCAACAGCTCTCCCCATGATGTGGTGACGTTGCAGCCAGAGTTGACCCTGGGCATAGAGAAGTCTGTCATCACCAAAGTTGTTGTCTCCTGAAGATATAAATCATAAAAAAGCAAGAAAATTAATGAGTCATCATTCAGAACAAAGAACCATAAAACCTTGCTTAACAATTATTAGGGGGCAAGCAACAGCAGGCTTTTTCAGATGATAAGTACAAAGAGACAGAGCGGAGAGCTCATTGTTTGAAGTAAACTCTTTCATTAAATGGAAAACTATGAAATGATTGATGTGAATATGAAATGATTGATATGAACCTTATAAACTGTAAGAAATTTACGATAACTGATTCTCAATGCATAGAGAGAGAGATCCGTATACAACATACCTGATCTCTACCTAATATGCATCATAAAATTACCTTTTGTTAGGACATCAACTTCTCCCGTGTCTTTGCGCTCGTGAACCTATACGGGGAAACATAAAAGAATATTGGTGGTTTAGTTTAATCAAGAGGAAGAAAAGTGGGCAGACAGCAAATGTAGGACACAACCAAAACTAGTTAAGTACATGAAACACATGCCTTCTTGTCAGCATGATTCAACAATATTTTAATTCCTGTTCCCTTTTCGTTCAGAGGGTTGGTACTTGGGTTGGGTTTGGAAGTAAATACAAGTGTTATTACAAATTGAATTATCAAGTGAAGAAAACAATACAATATGTTGCTGATTATAATTGTCAAATGCTATTTTCTGTTCTCGATTAGACTCATCAGTGGTATATGACTGCAAAATTTACTTTTTATATATGTATGTCTCTGTTCTCTCAATTATCAAGGAAGAGAGAAAGGGAAAATCATCAGCCAGTCTCCAAACCAACCATACCCCAGCGGGTGATAAACCCTAATCTAATTATGGAAAGAGAGTCATCTATCACTTGATTCACTTCAGAATGCACTTCATTTATCAGTCCTTTATAGCCGTCTTTTCATTGTCAAGTTTTAATAATTAATTGCACATTCCTTGTTTTACTACCAACGCAGAGAAACATTAGATGCAGGCAACCAAGTTATTATAACCAAACACAACCAGATGAAAGAATATGTTGTGTAGAGAGCAGACATTCCAACATACCTTTATTACTCGATGAACAATTGGAATTTCACGTCCCTGTGCAACAAAATACATGCCATCAACATAAGTAAATTTCAAAGTCAACATAAATGACAGCATAAATTTCAGCTGGATGATCTTTGACAGATTAAAATCCAACCAATGAAATAGATACTAGTATTTATGAGCAAAACTAAATGGGGCCTATTCGAACCATATTATTTCCTTGGATCAATCTTGGACTACATCACTACAGTTGTGTTTTCTAAATAAATAACCCATGTTGGATTATCTGCACTTCTATCTCATAGAGAAAGTTACATATTTTAGTTAGAGACCAATTCTTTTTATGGGGGGTGAGGCGGGGGAGATTGAGGCCATTGTTTCAAGAGTTATATCATATTTAGGACTCTATATTCTATTAATTGAATTTCTTTGCATTTCGTTTTTCTTTCTTTTTTTTTTTTTTAAAATGAACGATAGTTGACGAATGAATACATTATGAATTGATCTCATCATTATATCTCTCTTCCACCTCTTAATATTTTTCCCTCTCTCCATTTCGTTGATTTCTTCCACCTAGCATCTCTACTATCTCCCTTTTAGTACTAAATCATCTTCAATGGAAGCTTCTCAATTGCATTAGTGTTGATTCAAGTCTATAGACTATCACATCCTATTTAATGATTTCTTCCTAGCATCCGATACTTAATTTTCCATCCAACTGATTCCCCGACAAAGATTTCAAAATTGATTTCATTAACTTATTTCATAGTGCATGCTAGCAAATCTAAAATGGAATAAATAAAGGTCTCCCATCAGTTGGGCTTTAAGATGAGGTGCTTCACGCTATATAACATGACATCATGGTAAAATTGTGCTCCTGCATTTAACTCTCATCCCCAGAAAGATATCATGTACCCAGGAGAAAAGATTCTACATGTAAGAGTGATGCATATCTAAATGAATACATAAATGTACCCCCCTCTAGTAAAACTACTTAATAAACCTTTATACGACGCAATTCGCACAATTCAACATTCTGTACATCAAGACCAATTCCATCAATTTTTATTCCTACTTGTTTTGTACCTCCAACCCCATACCCTCTGCCCAAACGATATTGATTATTAACAAAAAATATGTGCCTTGACCTGTTGGTGTGGACTAAATAGAATTTTTGACAGGTGCTAAGTAGTTTCTATTTTAACATAATTAACTCCCAAGTAATTGGCATTGGCAAAGCTGACAATACAAAGAAAAATTGTTAATCATGTATGTTTATCACCTCAAAAGCCAAAGTAACTCGAGCAGAAAACAGGTAAAACAGAAGATGCTGGTAAGCATTACTTACGTCAACATTAAACACAACAATTTCTCCCGCACGAATAGGATCCTTACTCATGTGCAAGAAAAGAATGTCACCCTGCAAGAAAATAGACGATGCTTTTAGTAATACAAAGTCAAAAGAGCAACTAACACTCCACGTAAAGAAGTATTTCTACTTCTCACTGAAGTGCAAAGAAAAAATATTCAGGAGAGTTCTCAGTTGAGGTTCTTCGACAGTAAGAAAGACACCAGGATCATACTGTCATTGACACATGAAAAGCGTCCGTTACACAACATGCCCCCCCCCCCCCCCCCCCCCCCCCCCCCCCCCCCCCCAAACCCCTCCTCTTTTTCCTTATGAACAAGTTTCTTTAGCTCACCCTTTTAAAGCCAGGTTCCATACTTCCAGAAAGCACAACCACCACAGGTGACTCGCTGCCAGTTATACACATCAATGCTTTCCATATTATAAGCGCTGATGTAACAATCATACCTGAAAGTGATCATGTGAAAAAGGGTCAAAATAAAGAACATTAACCTTTACAAAGTAAAAAAATAGAATCCATCAACTTTCATTTTTATACTGTTCCACACAACAAAGAACTGAATATAGAATTCACATTTCATAGTGAATTTTGTAGCGAAAGAGAGGTAGAGAGAGATGATCTCAAAAGAATATCCACATCTAAGGCTGTCCAGTGTTCGTCCGAAATCAACTTTTTCAGTGAGGTATTAGGTTGAACTGATTTTGCCCAATAAAAACGTATTAAAGGAATTTAAACTATATTTTTCAAATTGCTCAAATACTCGGACACTCAGTTCTTCAACTTCTTTCAAGAAGTCAATTTTGAGTTGAAAGATTTAAAAAAATTGAGTTTGAAATTACTTCCCAATATAGTCAACTTTCGTTTTGCAAAACAGCTAAAACAAACACTTGAAGAAAAATTTAAGAACTTGAGTTTCAAGTTCAATTCTTTAAACCAAAGCTAACTAGACATCCTCTATCCCAAACAAAAAGTCCAATTTCTAGCTCGTATCATCTAATCCGAAACAAACCCAATGCTAGACGATAAATCATTGAGAACATGATAGAGAATTAGCTTGACTCTCATCTGCATTAGTTCCATATTTGCACAAACTTAAGTATTTCAGAAGATGACCTTCATGGCTAATCACTTTTCTGCACCATTTTAAGTTTCATAACATCTTTACACTGAGGACATAACTGATTCGAATACAAAGTGTTATCAATTTATTTATAATTCATTAATGTATATTATTGACACCGGCACTGGCGTCGATTGAGCCGGAAAAGGTAAGGTCGAACCTCTCTCCCACCCCAGATCTCCCTCTCCCCCAGTTTCCTCTATATACTGCCACCCCCTCAATTCCCTTCTTGTCCCGTCGCTACAGTCACTGGCGCATTTAGGGTCCCCGCCAGCTCGACTTCCGGCAACAGGGAAGGGTTTCATCTGCGGCAAAAAAGGTAGGTCAAACAGGTGGTTCGAGGTCAGCAGACGTCCAGATCCCAGATTCCAGCAAGATCCGAAAGCCTCTCCAGCGACGTACCAGCAGTCTTTTTACCAGCTACCTTATTTCGGCAATAAACTTTTGACACCAAATCAACGGAACCAGCAGCTAGCAGGCGTACCGGTGAAATCTAAACTTTTATTCATTTAGCCACTTCATACAGTTTTTGATTCCTTTATATTATTTGTTACTGTCTCTGTTTCCCTTTTTCTGCGTCGTTTCCTGTTGCTTGTGTGTAGTGGTGTCTGGCTGCTTTGTTTGGAGAGAGTTGTTGAGTTGTGTTCTGGATTATTTCATCGCTCGACTTAGTTATAACTTGTGGGATATACTTTTTCCTTGTTTACTCCTTCTACTTTGCTTGTGCCTTCTATTTTCTGCTGTTGCTTTATTACTATCGTTGTTTGTTTTCTTGTGGAGTTGTGGTTGTGGGCTTTGATGGAAGGATAGCGTCATGTCTGAGGGGGTTAGGGAGGGGGGCTGTTTTGAGGGTGGGGGAGGAGGGAAGGGCGGGCGGGGGAGTAGGGGCAAGGTCTGGCGTTAGAGGTGGTAGAGGAAAACATGTTGCTAGAGTCGATAAGCTGAGGTTAGGGTCTTGGAATATAGGGACTCTTCAGAGCAAGTCTATAGAGCTGGTGAAGATTCTTAGAAAGAGGAGGATCAATATTGCGTGTGTGCAGAAGACTAAGTGGGTAGGGTCTAAGGCTAGGGATGTAGATGGGTACAAGTTATGGTACTCTGGTAGCGAGAGACGTAGGAATAGAGTTGGCATCTTAGTGGATGAAGAGCTTAGAGGGCAGGTAGTGGAGGTTAGGAGGATCAGCGATAGGTTGATGACTATTAAGTGTTAAGTTGGTCATTGGGGGGTTTACCCTGAACGTGTGTAGTGCTTATGCGCCGCAGGTGGGCTTGGGTGGGGAGGAGAAGATGTGGTTTTAGGAGGCTTTGGATGAGGTGGTGAGAGTGCCTAGTTCTGAGAAGATTGTGGTAGCAGGGGACTACAATGGGCACATTGGGGCATTTCCGGGAGGCTTTGGCGATGTGCATGGTAGTTTTGGTTTTGGGGAGAGGAATGAAGAGGGAGCTGCTCTGTTGGATTTTGCGAGGTCCTTTGGGTTGGTTGTGGTGAATTCGAGCTTCCCGAAGAAGGACGATCACCTGATCACCTTCCGAAGCGCGATAGCCAAGACCCAAATTGACTTTTTGCTGCTTAGGAAAGGGGATAGGATGTTGTGTAAGGACTGTAAAGTCATTCCGAGTAAGAATCTTTCGACTCAACATAGACTTTTGGTAATGGACTTGGGTATTTTAAGAAAGATAAGAAGAGAAGGCATGAGGAGGGTAGACCTAGAATTAAGTAAGGTGGCTTAACGCCGGCGACTGCACGGGAGATAGAGGAGAAGGTGGAGGGAATGAGGGTATGGGAGTGTAAGGGAGGTGTGGATGATGTGTGGGATAGGGTGGCTAGGTGCATCAAGGAGACTGCTAGTGAGGTGTTGGGTATTTCTTGGGATCGGGCTGGTCACCGTCAGGGGGATTGGTGGTGGAATGAAGAAGTTAAGAAGAAAGTGAAGACGAAGAAGGGGGCGTATGCAAAGTTGATTGAGAGTAAGGATAAAGAGGAGAAGCGGGCTAATACGGAGGAGTGCAAGATATCTAGGAAGGAGGCTAAGGTAGCAGTTACGGCGGCTAAGATAGCAGCGTTCGAGAGCTTGTATACGGGGTTGGAGGCGAAAGGAGCGGAAAAGAGATTGTTTAGGCTTGCTAAGACCAGGGAGAGGAAGGGTTGTGACCTCAACCAGGTGAAGTGCATTAAGGAGGAGGATGGTAGAGTGTTAGTGGAGGACGGTCACGTTAAGAAGAAATGGCAGACGTACTTTGATAGGTTATTGAATGATGAAGGGGATAGAGCTCTTGTGTTAAGGGAGCTGGAGCACTCTGAGGAGTGTCGTGATTTTAGTTATTGTAGACGCTTTAAGGTAGAGGAGGTCAGAGAGGTTGTTCGCAGGATGCATAGGGGTAGGGCGACGGGGCCTGATGAGATTCCTATGGATTTTTGGAAGTTTTCTAGCGAGGCTGGCTTGAGATGGTTGACTGGTCTATTTAACGGCATTTTCAAGTCGGCGAAAATGCCCGAGGCTTGGAGATGGAGTACTATGATCCCTCTACATAAGAACAAGGGTGACATTCAGAGTTGCAACAACTATAGGGGTATTAAGTTATTGAGCCACACTATGAATATTTGGGAAAGAGTGGTCGAGTTTAGGTTGAGGAGGTTAGTGACTATCTCGACAAACCAGTTTGAATTTATGCCTGGGCGCTCGACGACGGAGGCAATTCACCTGGTGCGGAGACTGATGGAACAGTATAGGGAAAGGAAGAAGGACCTGCACATGGTGTTTATCGACTTGGAGAAGGCGTACGACAAAGTCCCTAGGGAGGTTCTCTGGAGATACTTGGAGGTGAGTGGAGTCCCGATGGCGTATATTAGAGCAATCAAGGACATGTATGATGGGGCTAAGACTCAGGTTAGGACGGCGGGAGGAGATTCAGAGCATTTCCCAGGGATCTACTCTTAGCCCATTTTTGTTTGCTTTGGTGATGGATGTGTTGACGCGGTGTATTCAAGGAAAGGTGCCTTAGTGTATGCTTTTTGCTGCTGATGTAGTTTTGATGGATGAGACGCGGGTGTGTGTGAATGATAAACTAGAGGTGTGGAGATAGACCCTTGAGTCTAAGGGGTTCAGGTTGAGTAGGAGCAAGACAGAGTATTTGAAATGCAAGTTTAATGACATACGGAAGGAGAACGAAGTGGTACTAAGGTTGGATTCCCAGGAGGTGTGTAAGAGGGATAGTTTCAAGTATCTCGGGTCCTTGATTCAAGGGAATTGTGAGATTGACGAGGATGTCTCCCACTGTATTGGGGCGGGATGGATGAAGTGAAAGCTCGTCTCGGGGGTATTGTGTGATAAAAAGGTGTCGCCCAAGCATAAAGGCAAGCTCTATAGGGTGGCAGTCCGGCCGGCCATGCTTTATGGAGCGGAGTGTTGGCCAGTCAAAAACTCTAACATTCAAAAATTAAAGGTGGTAGAAATGCGGATGTTGCTTTGGATGTGTGGGCTTACTAGGGGTGATAGAGTTCGGAATGAGACCATTCGGGAAAAAGTTGGAGTGACTTCGGTGGAGGACAAGATGCGGGAAGTTCGATTGAGATGGTTCGGGCACGTGATGAGGAGGAGCACGGATGCCCCAGTTCGTAGGTGTGAAAGGCTTGCGTTGGATGGCTTCAGGTGGGGTAGGGGTGGGCCGAAGAAATACTAGGGAGAGGTAATTAAGCGGGACATGGAGCAGTTGCAGCTCACTGAGGACATGACCCTAGATAGGAAGATCTGGAGGACGCGAATTAGGTTAGAAGGCTAGTGCCAGTTTGGGTCGTTGGGGTAGGGCTTTACTTAGTGGGTGTATTATTCTTGTTATGCCACCTTGTTGCATGCTTTATTACGAATTTGTTTACTATTATTTGTTTATGATTCATTGTGGGTGGCTTATTTATGTCTTCTCATCTTGTTCCATGCTTTATTACGGATTTGGTTATTATCTCGTGTCTTGAGCCGGGGGTCTATCGGAAACAACCTTGCTACTTCTTCGGAGGTAGTGGTATGGACTGCGTACATCTTACCCTCCCCAAACCCCACTATGTGGGAATGCACTGGGTTTGCTGTTGTTATTGTTGAGGACATAACTTATTCAACCTTGCCACTCAATTAAGTTATTTCTTGCCTTCTCACACCAAAAAAAATATTTATATGCATAAAAGAGTTCTCTTAATTTGTTACACAGACTTAAGATGTACTTGATTTGGGTCTAAATCTTTCAGCCTGTTTCATGTTCTATAGTTCACCTTGAGACAACAAGTTCAATTATTATATAAAGAAGAATAAGATATAGAACTTCTCATAGCAATCTGCCCAACCCAAACAAGCACTAGTACAAGAAACCGTTAGCGACCAAATAAATGCCACATAACAAGCTTACAGACCAATGGGACTTGGTCATTAGCCTTGAATAAAGCTCAACAATAGTAAATAGGCATCTAAATTTGGTTTCTTTGGTACTAAAACCAATCCTAATAAATTTAAAATGCACCATGAAACAACAACATATCCAGTGTATTCCCACAAAGTGGGGTCTGGGGAAAGTAAAGTGTATGCAATCCATAACACTGCCCAGATGAAGTAGACGCTATTTCCGATAGACCCCTGGCTCAGGACAGACACCAGTATAACAAACAAAAAATATATAAACACAACACCGAACGATACAAGAAACAAGACAACCATAGATTAATATTATAACCTATCTATCTGACTGCTTTATAAACTACCTATCCAACGGCTTTATAAACTATCTATCCGACGTCCCAAAAAAGACACCAGTATAACAAATAAAAAATTATAAAAACACACAACCGAACGATACAAGAAACCAAACACCCATATATTAATATTATAAACTATCAATCCGAAATCACCATGAAAGAATCAAGACAAATATACAAAATGCTTTGTGCATTCAAAGCAAAAAAATCAACACGCAATGAGGTGATTCCGCAAGCAGATAAATACTTATTATCCTAATAAAAAGCAACCTAATTTAAACTACATCAAAGACCTAAAGACAATTTTTTTTCATCAAAAATCCCAATAAATTAATTTTTAAAAAAATCCAAGAACTGACACTTTACAACCACCAAAAAACAGTAAATTTATTCTGAATTGTGAATGCATTAAGAGGTCCAGCCCTTCCATGGACCCCACATAGCTGTAGCTTTAGTACACTAGACTATATCGGTCAACCTGAGGTGGTTCCACCTTTCATCCGAGGGCCCTTTCAACTGAAAATTATACTATTTTTATTCTATTTTTAAATGGTCAAAAATATTTTTTATGTACTTCTGATCTCCTCAATGAAAATCCTCGCTCTGCCACCACAGTCAACCCAAAAGGGTCGGAATAGATTCGACTGATAGGTCCAAAAAACACACAGAATTGCAAAATCAAACAATTTCAACAACAAAATTATTATTATTATTATTGAAAAAGAAAAAAAAAAACTGAATCTACGTGTTATAAAATCTAAATTGAATTGAAAATTTGTACAAGAAGATATTGAAAAACGAACCAAGACTAATAGCTTGAGTAACGAGTTGTCTATACTGAATAGACTTAATTGAATCGATTTGCTCTCCGATCCATCCCATTTTCTACTCTCTTTCTGTGTGTATTTTTCTTGTTGGTCTGAACGAATTGTAAATCTTGAGGGCACAAAAAGTGAGAAAGGGTTTTTCTACATATATGCTGGAAATTTGGGGTGAGTTTTGAGTTTTAGTAAGTAGTGGGGCGCTTTTAAATCCTTCCCAAATTAAGTGTGAATGAATTTCTTATGTGTTTGGATATAGATTTGGTTGAAATTTGAAAAATAAGAAAAAAAGAAAAGTAGCATAAACATATTTATTATATTTATACGAATTTTCATCCTTATAAAGTAATTACAAAAATCTCAATTAATTATGTATCTTTATTGGATGTATCAAAACTAATTATATATCTCATTACATTTAAAATCGAAAAAATATATCAAGAGTTAGTTATGTATCTTTACAAAAGAAAAAAATTTATATTCGTTGGATATATTATGTATTTAGGAAAAACTAAAATTGAAAAAAATGTATTGAGCGCTAATTATATATCTTTACAAAGGAAAAATCGAAAACTAATTATGTATCTTGGTAGATTCAAAATTGAGATTTTCAATAATTAAACAAAATATCGAGATTTTATATAATTAATCTTCAAGCTACCGAGATTCATGCCCCCGCCCCCCAACAAAAAAAAAATTGAAAGTAGAAATTGAAAAAAGGTGTTCAAAAATTAAAATTATGTTCAAATATGTGTTTATTTGATTATTATTTTTATTTTTATAAGTGAAAATAGTTTAGATATATTTGGGGTAGTAAAATTATTTTTGCTAAATTAAAAAAAAATGTCTCTTAAAGTAAGATTCAAATTTTGATTTTACCACGTCAGAGTTTAAATTTTATGCACCGTCACTGTATCAATTTTTTACACCATCAGATAACTTTAATCTGCCTATTTTTTCTATTTTTTTTCTTTTTTAAAATAAAATTAAAGAACTGATTTTACCTATTCCCTCTCGCATCCCTTAAAATCCTCTGTTTCCATCTAAAATAATTATTTTTTCTCTCTCTTAATATTTCTTCTACCACCATAACTCTATTATACTAATTTGTTATAGAATTCTCAATTACACCATATGTGGTGAATTTTACATGCTAATGAAAATATATCTAAAGGAATTTTTTTTGACAATCTAAGCTTCACGTTTCTTAAATCAAAAGTTGTATTAACTACTTTATCATTCGCCAAAAGGTATAGAATTTGGTGGTACAATCTTTTCCTGAAAGTGTTTGTTCTACATCTTTCCTATGACGTTCAAACAATTGGTATCTGAACCAATTACAGCTTAATGAAGCTTAGCTTCTAATAAGCTCTCACTATAAATGATTAGATCTGTTATGCTAGTAAATAAGAAAAGAATCTAGAATTTGTTTGAAATATATGATGACATACCGCAAAGAAGAAGAAACTTGTTGTTACCTTTGAAGCTTACTTAAAAAAATATTTTTTTATAAGGTCCCAACCGTTGATGCTAACTTGAATCGATGAAACATACAGAAATATTCATAATCTATTAAATTTGAAAAAGAAAATAATTTGGCTGTGGAAATAATTTTGGTTGGAATCAAGGTGGATTCTACTTGCCTTGAATATCCCTTTTTTGGTATATTATTGATATATTTTTTTTTATAATTTTTAAAAATAGATTATTATGATCAAAAATCACTAACATTACATGATGGTGCAAAAACTGATACACTGACCGTGCATAAAATTTAAACTCTTTAGGGGTCGTTTGGTAGAGTGTATAAAAATAATGTTGAATAAGGTGTATTATTAATGCTTGCATTATTAATCCAAGTATTACTAATGCTGGTATTAGTTATACATATATTATTTCTTATACAGTATTTGGTTTGATGTATTAAAAATAATATATATTTATGTTAATGAAACCAACAAGCAATTGACCGTGTAACACGTAGATGATCTCGGTGGCTCGTGGGTGGACGTCGGGTGGGTTGGTGCCACCAGGAGCATAGTCGATACGAGCCATCGACACACCGAGGGGGTTAAGGCTAGGGACGTTCATAACGTTTGCTGCAGTAACCATGTCTGGCAGCTGCTGAAACACTCAAATGGAGGCAGCAACAGCTAGCTACAAATCTTAGCAAAAAGGATGCAAAAAAGAGGGGTAAAATTATTATTTAACAAATTAATGCATGTATTGGAGTTTTTGTATTACTAAAACATATGAAATGGTGTGTATTATTAATGCACACCTCAATACACAATAAAGTGTATAACGAATGCTTGCATTAGTTATACATAGATTCAAAAATATATCAAATAAGGTACTTATAATATACATTAAACTAATATATACATTAATATTTTTAATAAACTTTGCCAAACGAATCCTTCGTTACCTCTTAAAACCCTCCAATTCCAACAAAAGTGTGTCCAATGAACGTGTAAGTGTGACATCACTTACTTCACATATAACAAATCAGACCAATTAAATAAAGACATGTCAGCAAAGAGAAGAAAAGAAAAAGACACCTCATGTCCCAAAATTTTGATAAAGACACTCAGAACTTAATATATACCTATAAAAAATAATTTTTGATCAATGTATTTCGAATAAATTATATGCATAGTATAATTTTTGAATGAAGTATGTCCAACTGACCACCTTGTAATACATGTGGTTGCTTGGCGACCAATGCTCGTTCGGCCATCGACCACCTTTCATTGGAATGACCTATTTTGACTTAGATAAGAGTTTAAAAAAATAAAGAAGATTTTAAATTTTATGATTTTAAATTAAATTTATATCAAGAAAATAAATCAAAATATCCTTTAATCTTGTAGTATTAAACATGTTACGTAGAAAGTTGAAATTAAAGTATTACAAAAAAAAAAGGAGTCATTTTCCTTAAACAAATTTAAAAAGAAAGTTGATCATTCTTTTTCAAATAGAGGAAATATGTGTTTGGACAAAGATTTGATTGAAATTTGAAAAAATAAAAAAAATTGAAAATAGAAATTGAAAAAAGGTGTTCGAGAATTAAATATATGTGTTTATTTGATTATTTTTCTGAAGTTTATAAGTGAAAATAGTTTTTTCAATTGAAAAAATCATCTTTAAAAATTAATTAAAAACAAGTTCAAAGATATTACCGAACATACTTTGAAAAAGTTGAAAGACAAGGATCAAAAGAATTTAAGTTTTGTGGATCGTGAGTGTACAAAATATTTTACACTATCACGTAAACTTGACTTGCTATTGCAGGTTACCTAACTTTTTCTTTGTTAATTTTTATGTAAATAATTGGATAACCTGCAATAACAGGTCAAGTTAATTGATAGTCTAAAATATTTTATGCACTGAGGATGCACAGAAATTAAACTCGGATAAAAATTATGTACACATGTTGCAATAAAGTTAGATTTCACTTATAAAAGTTCTGGCAGAGAACACTTTTCAGTTTAAGAAGTCTTGCATAATGTAAACATAAATACTGAATATTGAATAAAAAAATAAAATTAACGTCAAGTTTATATATTATTTAGATATTTATGATAGTAAAATTATTTTTGCTAAATAAAGTACAAAGATTTCTCTTAAAAATTGATTCCAATTTTCATTTTAACACGTCAAATTTGGTTCATTACCTATTAAAATCCTCCAGCTCTAACAAAAGTTTGTCCAATGAACGTGTAAATAAATCCAAGTATGACGTCACTTACTTCACATACAACAAATCAGACCAATTAAATAAAGACATGTCAGCAAAGAGAAAAGAAAAAGACACCTCACAAAATGTCCAAAAATTTTGATAAGAACACCATATATGTATAAAAAATAATTTCTGATAAATATATTTTTAATAATTTTCTATATGCATAATATAATTTTTTTGATGAAATATGTCCAACTGACTACTACATGAGGTTGCGCCATTGCTCGGCGACCAATTGTCATTCCGTCATCGTCCACCATTCGCTGGATATTTCGTCTATATAATTTCCCTCACTCTATTATACACTTAGCCGTTAATAAAAAGAAATAAAATTAGCTGCAAATTTCATAGTAATTCATTGTTAAGTTGCTTATAGCTTATAAATTTGTAATAATTTTTCACGAAATTGCTCGTAGCTTATATTATTTAGTTGTTATCCACCGCTAATTTTTCAAAAAAGAAGTGTTTTTGTCTTTTAAAAAAAGTGATTTTTCATAATAAAATTGAATTCTTGGAATTCATGAATAATTTTCTTTTATTAAGGCCAAATCCATCGACGACCCCCTAAACTTGGCACGATCTTTCACTTTGGCACCTTAAGTGGACGTTGTTCACTTTTGACACCTCAAGTAGCCATAAAGTGTGTCATTTTAGCACCTTTTGCTGAATCAACAAAGAGAGTGTATTACACTCGCTTTTAAGCGCGTTTGGGGGTATTTTTGTAAATTTTTAGGGATATTTTCGTAATTTTTCATCTTTAATTTTTCTTAAAATCATTGCAAATTTCTATTGTCTTCTCCCTCATATTGTCTTCTCCACACAACCTTAACCTTTATTAATGCAGGTTGAATTTTTCAAGAATCTAACGAACACACTAACAACAATTAACAAATACTCCTTCTCCACAACAACAACTCCACGAATTCATCACCTCCATAAGTTTAGTCCAAGGGCTTAGTTTCACCCCCATCGACTTGCACTTAGAATTTTTCATTTGTCACTAATTTAAAGGTGCAATTTTCATTCTTTCTCACATAATTTATGTAAATCAGGCAAAACCCCAATTAGGAAAGATTCAAACTTTAAGCCAGTAAAAGAAATTGAATAAACCCCCAGTTGAAAAAGAAAAATACAAGAACCCCACCTTATTCGACCTATCCACCATTCTTGATTCTCCTACAGCACCAAACTTTAGGCCTTCCCCAGCTGTCTTATGTTCAAATTATAAATATATTGATTCCCTTGATTTTGCGGACAGAATTGCCATATGTACAACATTGTTTCTTGTAATTATCTTCTGTATCGTGGGGTTTGGGGGTGCGGGAGGGGGGCTGCCAAATAGATAAGAGGACTTGGGGTGGGGGGTTGTCGGGAGGATGGATGATGGTGGAGAATTTTTTAAAAATTAATTGTGAATATAAAGAATGATGTGGCAATTTAAATGAGTTGGCACAAATCAATTGGTCATTTTATCCACGTTGACAGCGAGTGAGATATACTCATCAGTGAAGATGTCGAAAGGTGCCAAAATGACACACTTTATGGCTACTTGATGTGCCAAAAGTGAACAATATCCACTTGAGGTGCCAAAGTGAAAGATCGTGCCAAGTTTATACATTTAACCGTTATTAAAAAGAATTAAAATTAGCTGCGAATTTCATAGTAATTCATCGTTAAGTTGCTTATAGCTTATAAATTTGTAATAATTTTTTGCGAAATTGCTCGTAGCTTATATTATTTAATTGTTATCCACCACTAATTTTTCAAAAAAGAAGTGTTTCTGTCTTTTAAAAAAAGTGATTTTTCATAATAAAATTGAATTCTTGGAATTCATGAATAATTTTCTTTTATTGATGGTGACATAAAAAAGATCATGACTACTGGAATTTTTATGCTAACGGAGTCATAATGAAATAAGACCAAAGAAGTCCTTTTCATTTAAAATCATGCATATGTTCAAAAATATACTATCAATAAAGATCAACCAATTTTTATAATTATGGAGGTCGTGTCAACTTGCACTTGATCTCCCGTCAACACAAGTAACGAGTAACTCTGTTGATATAACTGCTTATATTTAGGGTGTTTGATTTCTGTTCCTAAGAGCACAAATAAATAATGACTACGACTTCATATTACTAACTAGTTCATGCTCATCTCGACTATTTCCATTAAGGTTTACACAAATCGGAATCACCTAATGTTAGCTTTGGCCTACACTCGTATTTAACAGAATCACCAATGCTCGTATTTCACTGACCACTAGGCCCATATAGTTTTGTATGTTGCATATGCAAGGACGTCTCAATAAAATTAGTGGTTTAAAGCCAAATTTTAATTTATGGCCTTAAAATTATACATATACATAATAATAAAAATTAATATGATTTTTTTTCATAATTGTTGTTTTTTAGTATAGTATTGTATTTCACATAGTAATATTATTATTTATAATAGTAATGATTGATTCAAGTTAAAAAGACGTTAACCATGTGCTTCAATATATTAACTTTGGATGTTATTGTAAAATTATTATTTATTACTTTATAGATTTGAGTAGTTCAGTTCAAAGTTTTAAAATACAACAACAACAAAGAAATAGAGAGACTGTTTTCGATAGACCATCGGCTCAGTACCAAAATGGAAGTAAACAAAGTCATAATAAAGCAAGAAACAAGATGAAATAATAGAAATAGAATACCCACAAAGTAATTAATACTATACACTAACAAACCAAAGACACACACCTCACTCAAACCCTCCTAACTAGAAACTCTGGCTTATGTTCAAAGCCCTAAGACTGCTAGTCCGACTGCACCAAAGTACTCCTAATTACTAGCTACGACTCACCCACACGCACTAGCCCTCTGCCCTAATTCGTGTCCTCCATATCTTCCTATCAAAAGCCATGTCCTCAGTAAGTTGTGACTGCTCTATGTCATATCTAATCATCTTCCTTCAGTATTTCTTCGGCCTATCTCTACCCCATCTAAAACCATCTAAAGCCAAGCTCTCACACCTACGAACTGGGGCATCAGTGTCTCTCCTCGTCACATGCCCAAACCATCTCAACCTCACTTCCCGCATCTTGTCCTCCACCGAAGACACTCCCACCTTCTCCCGAATAGTCTCATTCCTAAGCCTATCTCCCCTAGTAAGTCTACACATCTAACACAACATTTTCATCTCCGCCACCTTTGAATTTTGGATATGGGAGTGCTTGATTGACCAACACTCCGCTCCATATAACATGGCCAGACGGACTACCACTTTATAGAATTTGCCTTTAAGTTTGAGAGGCACCTTCTTATCAGAAAAAACTCCCGGGGCTAGCCTCCATTTAATCCATCCTGCCCCAATACGGTGAGATACATCCTCATCAATCCCACTACTCCCCTAAATCATAGACCCAATATATTTAAAACTATCCATCTTACAAATAACTTGAGAATCCATCTTCATTACTACCTCGTCCTCCTGCTTCAAGTCATTAAACTTGCATTCCAAGTCCTCCGTCTTGGTCCACCTCAACCTGAACCCTTTAAACTCCAGGGTTTGCCTCTAAACTTCTAATTTATCATTAACACCCCTTCGCGTCTCATTAATCAAAACTACATCATCAGTAAATAGTATACACCAAGGCACCTCTCCATGAATACGCTGTGTCAACACATCCATCACCAAGGCAAACAAAAATGGGCTAAGAGTTGGTCCCTGGTGCAACCCTGTCAAGATAGGAAATGCTTTGAATCTCCGCCCACCGTTCTCATTCGAGTCTTCGCTCCATCATACATGTCCTTAATCTATTTAATGTACGCCACCGGGATCCCTCCCACCTCCAAGCATCTCCAAAGAACCTCCCCAAGGATTTTGTCGTATGCCTTCTCCAGGTCGATGAACACTATGTGTAAGTCACTTTTCCTCTCCTTATACTGATCCAACAATCTCCACACAAGGTGAATAGCCTCTGTCTTGAGCGACTGGACATAAATTCAAACTGATTCTCAGAAATAGACACAATCCTCTTCAACCTCCACTCGACCACCCTCTCCCAAATCTGTATAGTGTGACTCAATAACTTGATACCTCTGTAGTTGTTACAACTCTGAATGACACTCTTGTTATTGTATAAAGAAATCATAGTACTCTATCTCCAAGCCTTGGGCATCTTTGTAGTCTTGAAAATGCCGTTAAATAATTCAGTCAGACACCTTAAACGTGCCTTGCCTGTATACCTCCAAAAATTTATCAGAATGTCGTCAGATCCTGTCGCCCTACCCCCTCGCATCCTTTGAATAGTCTCTCTAACCTCTTCCACCTTGAAACGTTTACAATAACTGAAATCACGACCCTTCTCTGAGTGCTCTAACTCTCCTAACACAATGTCTTTGTCTCCATCATTCAAGAGTCTATGAAAATATGCCTGTCATCTTCTCTTAATGTGACCGTCCTCCACCAATACTCTGCCATCCTTCCCCTTAATGCACTTCACTTGGTCAAGGTCACGACCCTTCCGCTCCCTAGCCTTAGCAACCCTATACAACCTCTTTTTCCCACCTCTTTCCTCTAATCCCGCATACAAGCTTTCAAATGCTGCTGACTTAGCTGCCGTAACCGCTAACTTGGCCTCCTTCCTAGCTAACTTGTACTCCTCCCTGTTCACCCGCTTTCCCTCTTCATCCTTACTCTCCATCAACTAAGCATATGCCTTAGTCTTCACCTTCTTCTTAACTTCTCCATTCCACCACCAGTCCCCCCAATGTTGGCCAGACCGGCCCCTCAAAACTCCCAACAACTCTCTAGATGTCTCCTTGATGCAACTGGAAGCCCTATTCCACATAATATCCATGTCCTCCCTACACTCCCACACTCCCGTTCCCGCTACCTTCTCCCCTATCTCCAGCACACTTATTGGAGTCAAGCCACCCTACTTAATTTTAGGTCGACACCAGTTTTAAAATATTTCTATTAAATGATAATAGTTTTTTTAATTTATTTATTGATTTTGTACGTTTTTTAAAGCTATATTCAATATCGTCAAAAAGAAATAAAATCATAAACTTAACAATTAAAAATCTTTGAGGCGTGTCAAAATTTTGAAGGCCTAAAGTAAAGGTTTTACTGGTCTCACCACCCTTTGTTCATATGCAATATGCAATTCTTTATCAAAACTCCATTTTTATAATTTTTAATATTGTTTAAGAGTTGGAAACATTACACTGGGGGGATTCGATCCTCATCAACATGGTGAAAGATTAGGCCATACATCAAGTACGCGACCCTAATATAATAACAGCATTACTTCTTGAAATGATCCTGGAGTCCGTGGATTAACAGTTGCTAGCTCGCGATCTTATTAACAAGGAAGAAGATTGCAGTAACACAACTTCACAACACACAGTTTTTCTGATGGTGATTTTGTATATTTCAAGTTGCTAGCTCATCGACAGATTTCAGTGCCTAAGCGGAGGGTAAATAAACTTCCAGCTATGTTCTATGGACCTTTAAGGGTTCCAATACCCAACCTCAACTAGTTTAAGGATTGATCTGTATATATAGTAGCTTTTGTATATATATCATTGTCAATGAAGTACCACATTCTCCAATAGTCTTATGAAGTGATAACAAACACACACTTCTCAACATATATATACAATAAAGACACACTTTGTTTGTCCACCGCAGAAGCTGAATATATTGCTATACAACTGATTTAGTGCCATAAAGAATTGCTTTAGATGAAAGAATTTACTTGAGATCATGGATTTTAGCAGTCAAGGTACGTTTTTTTTACAAAGGTAATATAGTCAAGGTACGTCTTATTCTTTGATAATCAGTGCAATTTGTCTCATCAACTGGATAGTAATTAACTGATAGAACCTTACTCTTTTTCAAATTGCATCGCTTAAGTGAGAAGAAAAGACCGCAGATTATGAGAGTAGCAAAGCTACAACGACAACAAAATATCCATTGTATTCTCACAAAGTGGTGTAGGAGGGGGACCACTACCTCAGATGAAGTGAAGAGGTTGTTTCCAATAGACCCCTGGTTCAGGACAGATAACAGTATAACAAACAAAAAACATAAAAACAAACAACAAGAATGTATATCACGCCGCTAGAAAATAAAGAAAAAAAGACACCCACAAAGTAGTACTATAAACTAGCTATTCGAAATTATAGATATCACCAGAATACCACGAACAAGAGACTACAAGAAACTATAGGCACAGATACAAGCAAAACACTCTTTCCTACTATTACAGATGTACTCTTACCTACTAACACTACCTAAATCCGCGTCCTCCACACTTTCGTAGCAAGCGTTAAGTTCAAAACTTATGAATAGGCTTAAGCAATCTACAACTAGCTACAAGAGCAACAACAACTATTAGGATGCCTCAGTCTCAAACAAGTTGGAGGCAGCTACAAGAAGTGAAAGTACATTATAAAAGTGAAAATATCGATCATAAAAATTCTAACTAAAGTATGTACAATCATCAGAGATCATCAAGAAGAGTAAAAACTTCCCTGTTATTGTCTAAAAAGCTTCAATCCACTTAACTAGCTGATGATATTTTTTGGCATTTGGAAAACTTCAAGAAGTATAAGAATCTAGACTAATGTTTACAAATGATAAGTTGCAATGACTCTCTATAGTTCTTGATCATTAGTCACATCTGATAAAAAAAAACAAGAAAAACAGTACTAAAAGCTTCTCAATAGTATAAAAAATTATGCTCTCCGCAACAGTGGTATCAAAGGTGAAAAGCTTTAGAAAGCACTTTATGTCTACTTGCGCTTTGAATGCCCCTTTTTTTACGGAGAGGTAAATTGAAAGCTAGGTGTGTGTTCTAAAGATTCCCCGGGAAAAAATAGAGATGTCTCTCCTAATTACACATAATATGTGGAGTATGTCAAGAATGGACCTTGGGCCTAACTCAACCTCAAAAGCTAGCTCAAGAGGGGAGGATTACCCAAGTCCATATAAGCAAACCACTAGTCCATTCCCCAACTAATGTGGGACTTTTACCCACTCTAACACCCCCATCACTCCTAAGCCCAACTGGCACTAGCGTATGGACCGGGAGCCCAAAACGGGGATGGACCTGGCTCTGATACCATGTCAAGAATGGACCTTGGGCCTAACTCAACCCCAAAATCTTTGAGCTTGTAAAACAAGCTTCCATAGGTGGGATAAAGTACATGGTGACTTTTATTGATGACTTCTCAAGGTATGTGTGGATTTACTTTGTGAAAGAAAAATCAGAAACTTTTTCAAAGTTTAAAGAATTTAAGAAGGTAGCAGAAGCGGAAGTTGTCAAAAGAATTTGTTGTCTACGCAGTGATAATGGGGGAGAGTATACCTCGGACAAGTTCTGTGATTTTCTCCAAGAAAGCCAAATACGTCATCAGTTCACATGTGCTAGCACTCCACAAAAGAATGGCATAGTAGAAAGGAAGAACAGGCACTTGACAGAAATTTGTTGAAGCATGCTTCACGTGAAGAACATACCAAGACATTTTTAGGCAAAAGCAATGAGGACGGCTGCATTTGTGATCAACAGGCTTCCTCAACAAAGGTTATGTTTTATTTCACCTTTAGAAAAATTATGGAATATGAAACCATCTGTTAGTTATTTTTGAGTTTTTGGATGTGTTTGCTATGTATTTGTACTTGATCATTTACGTAGAAAAATGGAAAAGAAGGCTGTCAGATGTATTTTTGTAGGATATGACAGTCAAAGAAAAGGGTGGCGATGTTGTGACCCGATAACCAAAAAGTGTTACATATCCCGAAATGTGGTGTTCGATGAATCTTCTTCATGGTGGTCATCAGACAAGGAAGTACTGCCAGAATCAGACGTTCTTAAAGATGTGGTGCAATCTTCTCAAATCCAATTGGGTTTAGGAGAAGCAAAAGATGCAGATGACGAAGACAATGTCGAAGAATGTGTAGCCCAATGTCCTTAGCAAACTGGTATGTATCAACAACCATGTGAACAAGCTGAACCTAGTGAAGTGGAAACACCAACTCAGCTCATAAAATCAACAAGATTCAGAAAGCCAAATCTAAAGTATGCCAATGCCGCAATAGTGGAGGAAGAAGGTGCAAATGATCCTGAGACGTTTGAAGAAGCATCTTAAGATCAGAAGTGGAATAAAGCTATGAAAGAATAAATGGTAGTACTAAAACAGAATCAAACTTGGGAGCTTGTAACAAAAGCAAGTGATGTGAAGCCAATATCTTGCAGGTGGGTGTTCAAGATAAAGTGTCGAGCAGATGGGTCAATCGAAAGACATAAGGCTTGTTTGGTGGCTCATGGATTTTCTCAACAATATGGACTAGATTATGATAAAACTTTTAGTCCAGTTGCAAAGCTTACAACTGTACAAGTCCTATTAGCACTTACAGCTTGTAAAAATTAGAATTTGTGGCAAATGGACGTGAAGAATGCATTTTTACATGGGGAGCTAGATCGGGAGATCTACATGGATCAGCCAGTTGGCTTTCAAAATCAAGATTACCTTAAGTATGTATGTAAGCTACGGAATGTGCTTCATGGATTAAAACAAGCACCGAGGGCCTGGTATGGTAAGATTGTTGAATTTCTTACTCATAGTGGGTATTTGGTGACTAATGAAGATGCTAGCTTGTTCGTCAAAGCTAAAGAAGAGAAAATAGCTACTGTACTGGTATATGTGGATGATTTAATCATCACAGGAGATTATGAAGAAGAAATTTTTCGAACTAAGGAAAACTTGTCAGTTCATTTCCAAATGAAAGAACTTGGACAGCTCAAGCATTTTCTTGGTATAGAGGTTAGTCACTCTCAAGAAGGAATATTTCTCTCAGCAAAAATATTCCAGAGATTTGTTAAAGAAGTTCGGAATGCTTAAGTTAAAGCCAATCTCGACGCCAATAGAGCCAAACTCTAAAATATGTGCTCATGAAGGGAAAGATTTAGAAGATGCTACAATGTACTGACAGTTGGTAGGAAGTCTTATTTACTTAACTTTAACAAGATCAGACATCTCTTTTGCAGTTAGTATGATGAATCGATACATGCAACAGCTGGGGAAACCTTACTTAGAAGCAGTTCGCTGAATTCTGAGATATGTGAAAAATACGCTAGGCTATGGTATTATGTACAAAAAAGGTGAATATTGTAAACTAGTTGGTTACTGTGATGCTGACTATGCAGGTAACCATGATACTCGACGATCAACTACCGGGTATGTTTTCATGCTTGGGTCAGGAGTAATTTTTTGGTGTAGCAAAAGACAACCAACAGTTTATCTATCAACCCCTGAAGTAGAGTACCGAGCAGCAGCGATGACAGCTCAAGAAAGCAATTAGCTTATACAACTGTTAAAGGAGTTACATCAACAAGTGATGTATCCAATTCCTCTATATTATGATAACTTATCAGCAATACGTTTGACAGAGAATCCAGTTTTTCATGCTTAAACTAAGCATGTGAAGGTGCATTACCATTTTATCGAAGAGAAAGTCTTGCAAGAGGAAATTGAATTGAAGCACGTTAGAACGGAAGACCAAGCTGCAGATTTATTTACAAAAGGCTTGAGTGGCAATAAGTTTGTAAGATGTTATTATTAGCTTGGCAGGGTGAATAAAGAAGAAGCTGGTGTTGAGGAGGAGTATTGAAGATATCAACACCAGAATATGAAAGACATGGTTATTTGTTTATCTCCATATTTTCTTTGTCTTAAGTCATTAATAATTTATTTAGATAAGCTTTGAATTGTTAGTTATTTTTTTTTAGTGTTTTTGTTTTAGTCAAATTGCAGGTCTATTAATTATTGATTAGGAGTAAGTTGAGTCCTAGTAATAAGCAATGACTTGCTTATACGTTTGTAAGCCTATATATACAGGCTATTTGCATCAATAAAGGATTAGTTCTCTGATTTTCCATCAAATTTTCTGTCAGCTTTTTTGTTTAATATTCAACATCTGGTATCAAAGCCAGGTTCTTCTAGGTGCTGTCAGGATGGGTGATCTTCAAGTAATTGGTGGAATCAAGAAACTCAACAACCAAAACTACAATTCTTGGTCTACATGCATGATGTCGTACTTGCAAGGCCAAGACTTGTGGGAAGTAGTAAACGAAAATGAGGTTACGTCTCCAGAAGCTGAAGACACTAATGGTATCTTACGGAAATGGAGAACCAAAGTGGACAATATCATACTAGTGCAGAGTTACACGCGGTCCTAACAAGTGGTATCAGAGACCAGGTTCGGGTGTATCGGAGTGGTGACTGCGGTTGGTGAAAAGTTCCCGGTGTAACGATAAGACTGGTGATCTGTAGGTGGTGCTTTGTGTCGAAAGTCTTCCTAGTGAGTGGTGGTCAGAAAGCGTGTCCCGTTGGGTGATAGCGGCGGTACAAGATGTTTGGTAGATCATGTGAAATGACCTAGTAGTTGAGATCTACGGTTGATGCCTCGTGTCGAAAGTCTTCTTGACAAGTGATGGTCAAGCGGCGTGTCTCACTGGTTGGTTGTGGCGGTAAGGGGAGGTCACAAGTGATGTGGTCTTGGTTTGCGGGGGGATTATTGAGTAGCAAACACAATTCCACATCGGAAAAATAAAGGGAACATGTCCAATTTTTAAAGTGTCACCCAACTCTACTAGAATGAGGCCTTTTGGGAGGTGCCCAAAAATAAATCCGCGAGGGCTTGGCCCAAAGCGGACAACATCATACTAGTGCGGAGTTACACACGGTCCTAACAGAGTACATATAAACGTAATTTCATAGAATCATTCATCGAATGCTACATGAAGAACGTAAGGCAGGCTTTAGTAAAAAAGGCTCAGAGAAGATAAAAGTAAATATATATATATGTGATGCAAGAGAAAAGTAAAGAATTCATTTATAATGTTTTCCTTGACAATTAATATATCTCTTTTGCTGATTATACTTATTGTTCAGTGTTGCTTTGTTCAAGATAGAACTCGTATGCAATAAGGGACACGCGTTAGTGCCTTGCCCAACCACGGCTTAGGCAACGCGAGCATTTCTTAGCTTCAAGACTTAAACGTGCCTTAAATAAACCTTTGACAATACCGCTCCAAAAACACTTGGGAACAAAAGCAAAATGCAAATAATTCAAGTACTATGAACTAACAATGTAAAAGATTTTCATGTAGTCATTGTACATAACTTAAATCCAAGCCATCGACAAGATTCAAAAAGATTCTCACTTATTAGCCAAGATCGTCACGATCTCTCTTGAGTGAAACAAGGCAGGCTCCCTGAAAAATCGAATGTTGTTGATGATCTGTAGACATGACAACGGTTGTCATAATGAGGGCGTAAAACCAGATCATTTTCAGGAAATGTCAACAATATAGCAGCATCTTTTGCATCAAACCAATTGACTGTTCTACAATGCTTCCTGTTGGGTTCAAAGTGTGAAGAAAGTGTGAATGGAAAATAGAGAGGAAAATGGTGGAGGGAAGGAGACACCAATTTAGAAAGTGTACTCCCAGAATTGAAAAGTTCACTAAGTCTCCCACATTGGTGGGAGAAGAGAATTTTGGAGTGTTTATAATAATGAACACTTACTTCACATGATAAGTGAGATGAGAAAATAGAGATGCCTTGGGCTGTCATTGCTTGGCTTGGAAATTTTTTTTTTGAACCTCCATTTATACATGCATGCAGAATTCGAAACAGTGTTTGTTCTTTGGATGAACGGACATGAATTTCCAGAAAAGACACACCATTTAATTGAATCAATGCCACCTTTTCGAAGAGGCATGTTATGGCTATATAAATCTGCTTCATTCACAGGTTTAGATACGAAATTTACAGAATACAAAATTCTTCCTGTCATCAAAATTACTCTGTGTGATCAATCAAAGCGTTCTGTGCGTTCGAAGATATTCCAGTTGTTTGAGGTACCGCTACAATTGGTCTGTTTGGCCATTTTATCCTGAGAGGAAAAATTCCACAACCTCGGGTACAGTGAGGGGAATTATTTCCTTAAGGAAACTCCGTGAATTCGGACAACTTGGCCATTTCTGTTTCATCTTGATTTCTGAAAATAAAATACACTTCTAAAACAAGAAAGATCACTTTGATCTTGTGTTGAGGTTATTTTTTGTACTTCATTGAGTTCTTGTTTTAAACTTAACTAGTTGAAGTTGTTGTTCTGCATATACAGATTCTGCGTACCCGTAGAAGGATATAACACTTCCTTCTGTTAGAAAATTAAAGCCATATCAGTCAATATGCTGAGTCTTGGAATTCATAAGGGATGTCATACACACAACAGAGGAACCAGAATGGTCATCATTAAGGAGATTCAAAATATAACGAAGTAAAACACATGAAGAAGCAAAGAGATTCAACATCAGTTACATATACATACAAAAAGGAGATAATGGTTGAAAACACACATGAAATGTCACTTTTTTATGCGAGTTTCCTACCTGAACTATCACCAACTATTTTCAAAACACGCCTCGTAATTAATGAGTCAGCTGCTAGTATGAAATTTAATGGGAAAATTAAGTTGTCACACGCCTTTTGACGATTGCATTCAAAAACATGGGTTTAATAAGCTTTGAGATGTGTTTGATAACTAGTTGGTGATAGACTAAAAGTACCATAATGAAGTGTAATTTTCAACGAAGATGATTCGAAGAGGGGTGGCTACACCATTATAGGTACAAGTTCACCCCATAGCATAAACTTATGTGTAAAAATTTACTATAGTCTCAATGCATATAATATAATGGAATCAATGCAAGGAATCTTACAGATTGAACTCATAAAAACTTAAATTCTGAATGCGCATGCGCCTCAGGATTCAGTTGAAAGACATACCCATAATCCGCCTTAATAATCACTTCATTCTCCAAATCAACACTTAAAACACAATCGCGCCATCTATACGCGCAGGGATGGCTCCTCTATGCCCAACTAGTGGCGCCATTTCCACTGATTTTACAACTCGAACACGAGTCCTCAACCCCCCTCCAGAAATTCTGATTCAACGAGTAAATCTCAACATGCGAATCGCCTTTTCTCTCATGTTTAATCACCCTCAATACTTTATAATCATCAGTAGTATGAACATATCCAAATCCAAAACTAATAGCAACATATCCCATTTGAACTTTTGATCTAGGCAAAGTTTTGAATTCATTAGTTAAAGGATTCCATAAGTAGACATAAGTAACGTGTGATAATATAGGTCCAATAATACATAGTATTCCATTAATAGGTTTTAACATGAGTTCTGGTGATTGCAATTCAACTGGAATTTTAAATCTACAAATAATCTCATCTTCTTTATACCATGATGAATAACCAATATTCCTCATCAATGTGCATTTTGTATCTGAAATTTGTTTCATATGACACGCGATTTGGCGCGAATATAACAATGCACGCCATGATCTGCAGATGAAATTGAATAGAAAGAGTGAATGAAATGGTAATCTTTGGAGGACATTGATTATAATGTCAATTGGTAGATCAACAAGGGTTGTTACTCTTTTAGAAGAAGAAAGATTGTTGATGATATTCATATGACAATAAAAGGTGTAAAATGAATTAACACGTTGAAAATGATTTTGCATGGTTATATTTGTAGTGATCTTAAAACTAGGGTATACACGTATATTTTCATCAAATATAATTAATTTTTATCTTACTAAATCCACAACACTTTTAACCCTGAATTTATAAAAAAAAAAAAACTCTCTCCATTTCTTTTTGGTTGGCAGGATTTGACTAATATTTAGCTTATTAATTTCCTTAATCTTTGTTTGTTTGTGTGTATTGTAGAATAATTAATGTTAAGGGCAACTAAAAATATAATTAATTATATCTTGGTTGTTTAAATTGTCAATTATTTTGGAACAAATATTTTTAGTATTAATGCCAACTAAAAAGAACAGAGGGAGTAATTTTTTGGTTCTTTATATGGAAAATATGTTATGTTTAAATTACTTGTAAACACCTAATTTTTTATCAAACCTAAGTGTTTTTGTCATTTTAGTGTTCAATTTCGTTTTAGGGTCTAAATTAGATATTTTAAATTTATCTATTTTTACTACATTTATTTTAAAATTTTGAAAAAAAAAAAAAACTACAAAAATAGAGTCACATTTTAAATAAGTTTTTACTTTTATTTTTTAGTTTTTATTTGTTTATTTATTTATTTTTAGGAAAAAAAAAAAGAAAAAAAAAGAAAAAAATAAATAAAGAATTTTTTTTTCTAAATTATATTTGTTTCTTCTTTCAATTTTTAATAAAGAATGTTGTGATATTAATATTTCTTAACCATATTCCTAAAACTAGCTAGTCTTGTATTTTGTTAGTTTTAAAATAGATTTTTATTATTTATTATTTTATTTAAAATATTAATTAAAATAAAAAAAATATATAATAATAATAATAATAATAATAATAATTAAAAAAAAAAAGGGAATCCTAAACTACCCAAACCACCCACAAGCCCCACTCTCACAAACCTCTCCCCCCATTTTCCAAACACACACACACGACACCAAACACACACACACATTATATATAACACACACACATGCACCATACGGGAACAAGAAAAAAGGGAGAAGGAGAAGTCAGACCAAAGAAAAACATTCAGAAAAAGAAGAAGAAAAACAATAAGGAAAAGAAAAAAAAAGAAAAAAAAAAGAAAGAAATAGTAGTGAATCAAAAGGCAAACAAACGAGAGAGCAAATGGGTAGACAACAAGTTGGAGATTGATGTTCGGTTCGTGATTCCGAGTTCGTTATTTCTTTTTCTTTGTTGTGAGTTACTTCC
>NC_061119.1:208834042-208926633 GCF_002878395.1 Capsicum annuum | reverse complement strand
GTATGTTCATGAGTTTCTTTTATACCTACGTTATTCTTGACGACGAATGATTTAATAGTTAAATGTACGTTAAGTTAGTGAAGATTCACAATAGAAGAATCATGATTAGGTTAAGATTAGATATGATTAATTGAATATCATATGGTTCAGAATCAGAATTTGTCAATATTTGGGATATAAAACTTGAAATTGAATTTCCTTATTAATTAGGTTAGATACTTAAAAATTGTACGTATTATGTATCACTTTGTTTAGCGTAAATATGGGGTGTGATTAGTTTTTTCTGTTTTGTGATTTCGAATAGTTAGGCAAGATAGTGGGAGGAGTTTGCGTCATATAAGGCCATTAAAGGGAAAAGGGATCCCTATCATGATTTTTCCATATGAAAAATTAAGTGACACAACAAACTAAAACCCAATATTTAATTAAACGAAATAGAGGTAATTTTTTTTTACATAATATAGAGATAGTTCTTGTTTTTTTGACTACTGCGCTTCTTATTTGTAAGTATATAATTAGGCAGAGATATTGTATACGTTCAAATACACTTGCTAAATATGTGAATATAATGTATTTCACTATTATCATGCACGGAGATATAACATATACAATGTATCAGCTAGAAATTGTATACTCGAATTGTGTGTATTTCGTTTGCACACAATTACAAATTGTTGCTATGTTTCGTAAATATACAAACTATCACTATGTTTCATAATTAGGGGGTGTTAAATTTATTTTTTTCTCTTTTTTATATCCAAAGACTCAAAACTTAGACCAATAATTAAGAGTAGAAAAACCCTATCTATCCCATCATAATTCTTGCAAACTCCTACTCTATGCATAGAATAATAATTTAGAATATGATCTTTGACTTTGTTGCACTTACATAAACCCAACAAATTGCATTATGTTAATCAAATTCCTTTCATCTATGTATTCACAAATACACAAAAATAAATTGTCTCAAGTTTGTACTGCATGTACTTGCTGGACTAGACACAACTTAGTTGTGGGAAGTATGTGGTTCTGAAAGTGATTTCGATTCATCAGTTCAAAAACTTCAAGAAATATAAGGATCTGGACTAATGTTTACAAATGGTAAGCTCTATTCACATTGTTGCAGAAAGATTGCGAGTTAGCGATCATAAAATCACATATAAAGCAAATAAAAGAGAAAAATAACACAGGTTTAATGAGGTTCGACTAAGCTTAATTCTTCTGCAAGAAGCAGAGAGTCTTTCACTTTGAAAGAGAAGGTTGTACACTTGTTCTATATTAATGTACAGATTTCGTTGATTATAATAATTGATAGTGTCACTTTATTCAAGATAGAACTCATGGGAAATGAGGCATATGCCTTGGTGACTTGTCTACTCTGAACCACAGCTTAAGCGACGCAAGTATATTCACGAGTTTCGTTTACACTCTAATCTATGTATCCTTAGTAGGGGTGGGCATTCGGTTTGTTCGGTTTGATTGTTGAATATCAGTTTGGTTTTTCGATTTTCGGATTGATGAAAATGAAAACCATAACTGATACAATACTAAATATGTATCAAGAGATTCCAACCAACACAAGAACAACAAAGTGCTAGTGAATCGAAAATGGCCACACACGGCTTCACTAGGCTTACAACACTTGTCTTGTGCCCGTAGATGCTTCAAGGATTCATGATCTGTTCGGATCACGAATTCTTTAGGCCACAAATAATGTTACCAAGTGGCCAAGGCTCTAATCAAGGCATACAACTCTAAATCATACGTAGAGTAGTTTAGAGTTGCTCCTTTGAGCTTTTCGCTAAAGTAGGAAATAGACTTCAATTCTTGCATTAAAACCGCGCCTATGCCGACTTTGCTAGCATCACATTCGACCTCAAAAGTCTTGTCAAAATTCGGCAATTGTAGCAAAGGGGCTGAGATGAGCATAGCTTTCAAGTCCTCGAAGGCCTTAGCTTGTTCATCTCCCCACTTGAAAGGCCGATCTTTTTTAATCACTTCGGTCAAGGGGGCGGCAATGGTGCTAAATCCTTTGACAAAATATCTATAAAAACTGGCCAACCCGTGGAAGCTTCTCACTTCACCTACGGTTTTGGGAGTTGGCCAATTTTTAATGACATCAATCTTAGATTCATCCACTTTGACCCCTCTTGAGCTCACCACAAATCCAAGAAATACAACCTCATGGACACCAAAAGAACATTTTTCTAGATTAGAATATAACTTCTCCTTTCGGAGGACATCAAACACATATTGTAAATGCTTTACATGCTCATCTAAGGACTTACTATACACCAACACATCATCAAAGTAAACAACAACAAACTTTCCGATAAATGGCTTCATCACATGATTCATTAGACTCATGAAAGTACTTGGAGCGTTTGTTAGGCCAAATGGCATAACCATCCATTCATAGAGATCGAATTTGGTCTTGAAGGCGGTTTTCCATTCATCACCCGGTTGCATACAAATTTGGTGATATCCACTCCTCAAATAAATTTTAGAAAACAAACACGAACCACTCAATTCGTCAAGCATATCATCTAACCTAGGAATAGGGTGATGATATTTTACCGATCTTGTTGATGGCTTGGTAATCAACACACATATGCCTAGTCCCATCTTTCTTGGGAACTAGTAGCATCGGACTGTACAAGGTTTCATACTCTCCTTGATATACCCTTTGTTGAGGATTTCCTCAATTTGGTGTTGCACTTTCTTGGTATCCATCGTGTTGCTCCTATGAGCCGATTTGTTGGGCAATTGTGAACCCGGCACAAAATTTATTTGATGTTCAATTCTCCGAAGTGGGGGCAATCCTTGCGGTAATTCCTTTGGGAAGACATCCTCGTAATCCTGCAAAACATGAGAAATAGATAGAGAAATGGAAATGTTAGTGGTGTTAGTATTAAAACAATGAGCTAAGAGGAGCATCGGAGTATCCTCGTCATGATCCACAAATAATTCTTTCCTCCTAGACATCATCACCACACTTCCTTGGTCCTTAAAAATTAGGAGCCCCTCGGTTTCCCCTACTCCCTCACTCTTGGGTTCCCCTCTTTTCTCCCTACTCTCAGCCTTCTTTCCCTTTTCCTTCAATTCTCGCATCTTTTGGTGTAATTCATTCACTTGGAAAGGCAATAATGGATGAAGAACGACCTTGCAGCCATTCTTCTCAAATGTATACTGATTGGACCTTTCATCATGTTTGGTCGACCTATCGTATTGCCAAGGCTTTCCTAACAACAAGTGACAGGCTTGCATTGATATCACATCACAAAGTACCTCGTCATGGTAGTTGGCTACCTTAAAACATATCACACATTGCCTTGTGACCTTTAACTCACCGCATTCATTCAACCATTGCAACTTGTAAGGACTAGTGTGAGGTGTAGTCGGCAATTTTAAGAAGTTCACCATTGCAACACTAACCACATTCGCTCAACTTTCATTATCTATCACCATAGTGCACACACTTTCCTTCACAAGACATTTAGTATGGAATAGATTCTGTCATTGTCTAGGATCATCTTTTGCCTTACTAATCATGACACACCTCACTACAAAGTTTGGAACCACGCACTCCCCTTCTTGCGGATAAGCATCCTCACAATCATCATCATCATCATCATGTGGATCATTTTCAGATTCCTCTCCATCTTGAGGCTCGACCTTATTTTTTTCTTTTTAAGACCCACTTCCTCACCAAGTCTCCATTTCCTTCGGATCACATTACGCCGGGTTGGACATTTATTGGCTTTATGTCCCCAACCTTGACACTTGAAACATTGGAACCTTTTAGGATTAGGATACTTGTGAGTTTCTTGCCAGGGAGGAAATTTGTGGACTATTTTAGTCTCGGGCAGCCTTGTAGTGACGGGTTGGTCCTTGTTTTTAGGCCAACCCAAAGATGGTTGAACCATATCTTTGCTCCTCGGTCAACCCGATGTTGATAGTCCCTTTGCCTTGAACGACGACCTCTCTTTAAGCTCCCTTTCAATCTCAAGAGCCGCTTGGAAAATCCCTTCAACGGTATTAAACTTGTGAAGCGTCAAATGGGTGGAGATCTGTTTGTTCAGCCCACACTTGAACCGAATAATGTCATGGCCAATTTGTTCTCCCCAATGATCAAGCTTCAACATGAGTTGTTGAAACTCGTCATAGTATGCCATAATACTTCGATTCCTTTGTCGCAAATTGTACAACCTAGCAAGCAACTCTTGACAATAAATTTTGGGAAGATACCACTGCCTCATTAAGTACCTCAATCGAAACCATGGTGGTGGTTGTCCCTCTACCAACTCGTTGCCGAACCGCTTGACGTATTCCCACCAAGTGCTAGCAAAGCCTTCAAAATGAGCTATGGCATAACAACTCTTCTTCTCCTCTGAGATATCATTCACTTGAAACACTTTATCACACGCTGACTCCCAAGCAAGATATACATCGGGGTCAGTTTCACCCTTAAAGGTAGGTAGGCTCAATTTGATAGTATTGATGCTTACGTCTCTCTCTAGGTGTCGGTTTCCCCTTTCTCCATACCCTCTGTATCTCCTTGGATCCGTATGACCCCCTTCCATATTCCTTTCTACCATATTCCTCAAGGTGGATGGGACGGTTTTGGACATTTAAAACTTGATTCGGAGGAATTGGATTTTATGGAGGTGGTGGTCTTTGGTTCAGTGGAGCTTGGGAGGGGAGGTTCAGATTTTGTGGAAGCATTTGACGTCCGAGCACCTCTTGCGGAACTTGAGGCATTTGGGAATGGGTTGGTCTATTGGAGTCTCGATTTAGAGGGTTATAAGTAGTTTAGATTGCGATATTTAGTGGAGCTAGTGAAGGATTTGGCAATTGTGGCCATGTTTCGGGAGTAACGGCGGAGAAACAATTTCTATCATGTTCACTTGACGAAACATGTCGAGGAGTAGAAGGACGGGAGTTCCTTTAACTCTCCACTTGTTCTAACCTCCCACTAATAGTCGTCACTTCTCCCTTATGGCTCCTACTTCCCTACTCAACCTTTCAAGAGTTTGGGTCATAGCCTTAAGAGTGACCCTCATATTCTCCATTTAATTAGAATCCATAGTTTGAGACGTGGTTCCCTCCATTATTAAGGTATCACTTATACAAGCAACAAACAAGTTAGTTTAAAATCCCTCTCCTCACTTACACTCTCTTGGTTCACTCACACTCAAGTTCCATAAGTGTTGTAGATTGGCTAGGAACTCGGGAATTCGTAAGGTATGAGTATGCTCTTGCCCGGAATGGATTCTTGTTTGAAACTCAAAGAATTCTTGTCGGACTAGATCCAAGAGTTACAACGTATTCAAACGACAAAAGCACACAAACAAACAACGTTAATACGAAGAACGTACACAAAAGTAACTTACAAGCTAGTAGGGTATTACTAGGTTGTCAATTAGTGTCGAGCAAACAAACGTAGCTAGGAAACAATAAAATGAAACTAAGAAATCTAAAATTTGAACTCAAAAATATTGCGTGAACAGTACTTTAGTGACGTGACAGTTCACTATTGGCCTCGAGTTTTATCAAAATTTTATTTCCCAATTTCAAGTCTTGATCAATATACAATTTGGAATTGGTGGATTTGGTTAATGGAGGAAAAAGTGGTCTTGGAGCCTTTTTGTTCAAATTTCAAAAGCAAAACTTGACTTCTTTGAACTTTCTCCTTGAAACAAGGTCCTTAAATCAAGGAAAAGTAGATGAAAAGTCTTTGAAGTGATAGGGACAAGTCTTTCACTAACAACTACTACAAGCTTGTCTTTCACCTTTTTAGATCTAGTTTGTTCTTTAAAGATTAACAAGATGATGAAAGGGTGAAGAACTTTAAGAACACAACAAAAACTCCAAGAACAACAATAATTTCAATTTCCAACTCCACTACAACAAGACCATCAAATCGGCCAAGGTTTAGGTAACAACAACATCCAACTCGGCCACACCTTGTTCACATCTACAACTTCAACAAGTTCAAGTTCAATCTTAGATTTGGACACTTTTTAGTGTTGATGAGAAAGAAACCAACACTAGAAACACTCTAAATAAACAAAATACTACAAGTTCTAGACACACAACAAACAAATCTTGGCCAAGATAACAACAACACAATTTTCGGCCAAGAACACAAAATGGACAAATTTGCACTTTTTTTTCAGTTTTCAGTTTTTTTTTTCTTTTTCTTAGCAAGAAAGCCCAAGATTGGTATTGTAAGAACAATACCAAAGATGGCTCTGATACCAAATTATACAATACTAAGTGTGTATCAAGAGATTCCAACCAACACAAGAACAACAACATGAACAACAAAGTGCTAGTGAATCGAAAATGGCCACACACGGCTTCACTAGGCTTGCAACACTTATTTGAGCTAGAAAAGTGAGTTTAACAACAAGAACAACAAAGACAATATTGCTAGTGAATCGAAAGAGCCCCACACGACTTCACTAGACTTTTATATTCAACAACACAATGTTAACAAGATTTACAAAGAAAGAGATAGAGACTTGACACACAATATTCATTAATCTAAGAACCCTAACAAGAGAAAGGACCCTAAGATTAATAAATATCAATACCAAGTTCTTACTTGGACCAAGAGGAACTCAAAAAACCCCAAGAACCTAGTTTCTAGCCAAGATACAACACTGGTATCACTCTACTAGTGAGAATTTGGTTTTGGCCTCTCCAAATGAGAAAGAGAAGTAAAAAATTTACAAGTCTTTTGTTTCTTGAATAATAGGAATGAACTAAAACAAGACTATCCCTATTACATGGCTTATATAGTCACTTAGAAAGGAGGGACAAAGACCAAAATACCCTTGACATTTAAGTGGGTGGGTTTGGGGTGTCTTGGTGGACCTTTTCACATTATATTAAATATAGGCCCTTAGATGGCCTCGCACATGACCAAGAATGTGAACAAGGTTTGAAGTCGTTGCAACTCACGTGCTTGGCTTCGTGTGAAAGGTCTCGAGCTAGGAATTCTCGTATCAATAGCCAAGCTAAAATTATTTCGGTTTGATTCGGTTTTTATAAATTTGGTTCGGTTATTTTGAATTTTTATTTCAGTTTTAAAGATTAAAGTAGTAAGCATTTAAAATTGGTGGTTTTTCTAGAAAAATAATCTTTTTTTCAAACCTATTTTTCATTCTAAAATATAATTAATTCAACACTCATGAAATAATCATAAATATCAATCTCGCTGAGTCATCGCCGTTGGCGTGACGGCAGTAGCCGCACTCGGCAGCGACTGTCGATGACAGTGACGAACTGAGCAAAGGACTGTCGTTAGCGATGTTGAAATTTCAAATGAATTGACGAACTGAGGATGGTTGAGCGCCGCTGCAGCCTTCACGTTAATGTTAGGATCTAAAGTAAAGTAGTATATTAGGATTTAGGGTTACTAAATGATTATTATTTGTATATTTATATGTTATATCAGATTAGATTATATTTTTAGTATATTTACATATATATTAAATTATATATATATATATTATAATATATTATTTATATAATTTTGATTTTTCGGTTTATCCAAATTTTTTTTTGTAAATTCAAAAACTAAATCGTTTAACCAAATTTCTAAAATTTAAAACCGAAACCAATCCGAAAAATCGAAAAACCAAACCAAAATTAATTTCGGTTCGATTTTTCGGTTTTTTCGATTTAAATTAAAATATGCCTGGCCCTAATCCTTAGTGATAATATGTAATATATGGGTAACTAGATTATTTAATAGTTAATGGTTAGTTAAGTTTGTGAAGATTCACACTAGAAGGATCATGATTAGTTAAAAGATTAAATGTGCTTAATCAAATATCATAACGACCTAAATAAGAATTTGTCTATGTTTCAGGGTATAAAAGGTGAAAATTTCCCTATTAATTAAGTTATATAGTAAAAATATATTATGAGAAGGGGAGTCTTTGCTGTCATGGGTCCAAGAGGTCACGTGTTCAAGCCTTAGAAACAGCCTTTGACGGAAATGCAAGGTGATCGAGGCTGCGTATAATACACTCTTCTGGTAGGGTCTTTCCCTGAATTCTACACATAGCGAGAGCTTTAGTGCATTGCGGGAACTTTAGTACACCAGACTCACTAAAAATATATTATGTGATAGACTTAGTTTACTTTAAATATGGAGCGTGATTAGTTTTTTCTAGTTCAGTTAGAGAAACTTAAAATAAGGGGTTTTGTTCTCAACTATATAAACGTGATGAAAGACATAAAAACAGATTAAAGATTATATTAGTTTAAGTTTTGATGGTAAAAATTACAAGAAAGTTGTTTTAAGATATGCAGAAACCAAGCAAATTTTGATAGTGCAATCACTATCTTCACCAATAAAGATTATGATGCAGTCATCTTAACCGATAAAGATTAGGATGGAGCGGTAAATACTTTTCAACCTTAATGAGGATCAAGTTTGAACCTTAGTATAAACTCACTTTTAATAGCCTATGTGGAATGATAAGCAACGTTTTACCCCAGATGTGGGATTTTCCATCACGAATTTAGATTTAACAGAAGCCCAATGTGAATTTATCACTGTCCTTAAAGAAATTTATGCCCGTTAGTGATAAAATTAAGGAAAAAATATATAAAGTAGCATATTTAAGTATTAAATTACAAAAAATAGCAACACTTTTATCAAATTACATTTTGTAGCATATGTATTTGTATTTTTGTAGCAACAGTTTGCAAAAATACAAAATACATATCAATCATAAGGGCCGTAAAAATCATAAGTATTTGTATTTTTATAGCAACAGTTTGCAAAAAAAAAAAAATACAACTTGCTATATTATGTAATTATGAAACTGTTGCTATGAAACTTATAATTAAGGGGATAAGTATGTTATTTCTGAATTTTGCCCTAAAATTAATTCAACATTTTACAAAAGTCGATTGATATACAAGATGGTAAAATCTTGAATTTCAAAAAGTGAAATCTTTATCATTCCACCATAATCTTCAGCGATAAAATTTGAAGTAGAAAAGAGGAAGGGGAATTTTTTCTTTTGTAATTTTCTTTATTCACAAATTATGTATACAAAATAATATAGCAATAACTTAGCCTATGATATTTTACTTTGATTACATCACTCACATTAATGCAACAAAAAAAAATTAAAATACATTATTTTGCGGGGGGGGGGGCCAAATTGCATTCTATTAGACAAATTACACGTATTTACTTGTTTTCTAATGGTAATAGGACATTTTTGCGATATTCTGCCAATCCCCATAAAGGATATATATTTCTGTATGCTGCATAATGCAACATGCAATTCTTCATGAAAACCCCAGTAATTTCCTGCACATATAAATATTAACATAAGTAAGATAATAACAATCTTTTCATAATGTGACTGATTTTTTTTTTATAATTGAGAATTTTTCGAGAATCAGTGGTGCATGATTCGAAACTCTATAGGGACCCCATCCATTGTCTATAACAGAGTCCCGTGATGTGCCCCTTGCTCATTCATGGAAATAATATATAAATGTACCCTTTTAACTTGGCTTCAACTTTCATCTATAACCTCCAACTTTAAGTGTGTATAAGTAGACACTTAAGTTTGTATTACGTTGAACAAGTAGACACACGCATCCTATGTGGCACAGTACAAGTGGGATGCCACGTAGGACACAAATTGGCCACATAGAATGAGAGTGTCTACTTGTTTAACTTTATACAAATTTAAATGTTAACTTGTACACATTCAAAATTCGAGGTCATAATTATGAGTTGATGCCAAATTAAAGGGCATATATATGTATTATGCCCTCACTCATCACACTATAACATGATAAAATTGACATGATATTCTCTCCTTTGTAATTTATGTGATATAATTTCCTTTTTAATCTGCACCATAAACTAGTTTCACACTAGTTTAAAATGTACTGACTTTCTTTCTTAAACTTTGTGCCAGTTAAAGTATATCATATAAAATGGGACGAGCAGCATAATGTCTATTTCGTTTACATGTAGTTTTGGTAGTTTGAAAGAGCTTTTTTCTGCTTTAACAATCAATCAATCAACCAAATGTGACTCAGTCTTAAACTAGTTGGTGTCGACTATATGAATCATTACCTGCTGTGGGAAGTCGCCGTCTTCCATCTGAGAATTGATCAACAGCTTTGCTGCGCGGTGAAGAGGCCTTGGATCTCTATGAACCTGTCCAAATGAGAAAATTAGTAAATAAATCTTGAACAAGAAATTAGTATGATGGTGAATAAATTAGCATTTTACTAGAAGTAATAAGGAATTTACTTGGCCAGAGTGAATCAATCCCATCAATGCCCATGCAGTTTGTACAAGATTCGAATCATCTGTTTCAAGTTCTCTATATACCTGTTTTGATCAAATATGATATTGAGTCGCAGTGGATTTTAGAAGATTCATAAAGTAGGATTGACATAACACTTTTTGGTTACAGTAGTCTAGTGAAAAAGCATTCATTCACATTTGTACTATATAAGCAGACGCTCAAACTTGGACTTGGCTGGTAAGTAAGCACTCCAACTCCAAGAGTCCATATCTAGACATTTCAACTTGGTCTCAATTGACAACTAAATACTCCAACTCGCCGCATTGTGTCTTGTAAATAGACGGTGCTGACATGACACATAAATTTTGGAGGTGTCTAGATGATCATTTTCTAAGTTGAAATGTTCAACTGACACAGTGGAAACTAGTTGAAGTGTCTAGATGTACTGCATAATCAAAGTTGGAGTGTTTAATTGCTAGTTGAGGCCAAGTTAAAGTGTGTATCTTTATATTGAGAACCTTTAGTACACTTTCTTGTTCACAAGTACCTTGTCCGGGCAAGAACGGTAGCTTTCGCCCCAACCACCATCAGATCTTTGTGTTCTTAGAAGAAATTCAACGCCTCTACGAACAGCTGCACAGTTGCTATAGGACCTTCCTGCTGCAGCAAGCCCTCCAAGAGCAAACCAGGAACCATATGTGAAGCATACACCCCAGTTACCATACCTGTAAACATGATTACTCGTGTCATATGTTATCGAACTATATGTTGTAAGTTCAAGAGTCTTGTTCGGAAGAGAAATACAATATACCATGAACCATCAGGCATTTGTACATCTTCAAGATATTTAACAGCATTATCAACAAATTTTTTAATCTCCTTGGTTCGATATCCAGGGTATAGCTTCTTAAACAGAACGAGTGCTTGAATTGATGAGGCTGTGCACTCGACATACCTGGATTGGCATTAAATCAGCGTCGCTGTAAAATAGAGACTAACGGGAAAAGGGAAAAAGGGTAACTAGAGAAACAATCTTACTCATGTTCAATAACAATGTCCGCGAAAAATTCAGTAGGATTGAGCAGCTATCAGTAAACAATTCAGAACAAGAAAGTAATCGTTTAGTTTGTGGAAGACCGTAGAACTAGTTTATCAACCTTGAAATAAAGCACGGAGATAGAGATTCGTATACCATTAATTTTAAACTCAAACGACTATTTCACTTAGCAGAAAAAGTTACCTCCAAATATCCCGAGGCCCCTGCAGGCTCCCATGCTGCTAAGCCCCCATTTTTGCTCTGAAATTTTAATTGAAATGAACGTTATTGTTACAGTAAGATATAGGATTCTCATGGAATTATTATATGTAAAAGCAGAATAACGACTTTAAATCAAATGACTAATAATTTGAGGACATATCTTTCAGTTTTTACCTGTAACGAAAGAATAATATTCACCGAATCATACAGTCGCGCTGGTTCCATTGCCTGACCGACTAGTTCAGGAGGCATTGTAGAGAACAGAAGACAGCACTAGAAAAACAAAAGTTAAGGTAAAGATTAGGCAAAATTTCTAGCATTGTCTTACCATTCATCAGCAATCAGAGACTTTTAGATACCTTTAATGCTTCAGCAGTGCAATCAGAGACTTGCCATCCGTGATCTTGATCTGAAAAAGTCCACGATCCTTTTGAGATATGTCGATACATCCCTTTAAAATCACCAGAAGGATCTTCCTTCACCTGCGAGAAGACTCTCACATCGTTAAGATTTAGATGAAAGGAAATCATTAGAACAAGTTCTCGTTACTTAAATATCCAAACCTGAGATTGTTTTATGAAGTCATGTCCTTTTTTAAGTGTATCTGATATCTCATCATTCATCTCACTGGCCAATAGTGCTTGAATAGCAAAACCAGTATCCCATTCTTGACTACCAAAACTCTGAAATTCAACGACAAATACAAACCTATTCAGTAACAATAGAGCCTATTCTAACTCATTCTGGTTTGTGATATAGTATAACTCAGATTTACAAACGTGACAGACCTGCATCTTCATTCCATCTTCAGCTACCCATAAATAATCTGGGATCCTAGCAAGATGTTTTCTGAAATAATCGCCATTTGGATCCTCGACCCAACAAGCAAGCATGCACAATACCTACTCCATCCAAGCGTTTCATCAGTGTCTAACGATTGAAGTTACTAAAAAAAAAATACATGTAATCTGTTCAAAATGAATTACTAGTTTCCATACTTTTTCAACACATCCAATGGTGATGTATCGACTATTCTCGTCCTCGTAGTGTATGTGTTTCATGGTAACTTCAAGAGCCTTATTTCTCAGTTTGTTGAAGGGCCAACGAGTCAATAGAGGCTCGGTACATATGTAGAGACTGTCCCACATCAAATCTTGAACCAATGGATGAGGGTAATAGAGATCCTCCTTCAGCAACAAGTTTATGTTTGAGCATTTGTAGAAAAGAGGATGATATCTATACTAACTTCAACACGGAGGACTCTTGTGGTCCGTAGACAAAGTTATACAGAGATAAATAACACCAAACTTTATGGTGGGATTGTTTTTCTAGTTTCGGTAATCAAACAACCTTTGATAGTCATACCTTTGCACATACATGGCGCACTTTCTTCCAGTTAATTTCATCGTATGGTTGATCATATAACTCTTCCCTCAATTGCAAAATGAGAGGTGTGATTGGACCAACAAATCTCTTCCCATAGAGATAAGACATTGGCATGTAGACCATTCGACAGTAACACCACATTTTTGCTGCAGTTAAATTAAGAGTCAAACTACAAGGTAGATCGACATGTTGCATAACAAATCCTGAAAATCATATCTACGATAACATGAACTAAAATATTGACCGACCTGGATGCACAGGAAGAAAAGACGGAAGAATCCAAAACTCAGGTGGCATTGGATTGGTTCCTATCCATTCAAAAACTCCAAGAATCTGATTGAAAGAAGGGAAAATTTCTCAAAACAAGAAGACGATGTTGCTCAGACCCTCCGAAAAATCTGTGTCAGATCCTCCATAACACTCACACGATGACATTTTTGAAGAGTCTAAGCAACATAGCAAGATCACATACATACATGATACTAGTGGTTACTTGACAATGGGGAATGATATGATTCATTTAACTTTATATTTAACAATCCACTATCTGTTGCAACATGTTAAAATATACGGATGGAATATATAATTTGTACGCGATCAGTGTATATAAGTTAAATCCTAGTCATACCGAGAGCCATGTTTTCCCCCAAGAAGGAATTGCAGTGACACTGCCATGATCAAGAATCCATTTCCTTGCTCTAGCACAGGCATTATTTTCGCCACCATCTGGCCCTTCTCCAAGTATCCTCATGCATATGTAACTCAGAGATGTACAGAACATAGTACTATGACCTTCTATGTGCAAACCCCATCCACCATCTTCATTCTGAAACATCGTTAACAATTCAGAAATGAGTTTAAGTTCTATACACTTACAACGTACAATGTCTACAGAAATCTTAAATTGGTAGCATAAAAATGCAATCAATAACTTGCTATAACCGGCTAAAAAAAATTTAACGCATACACATCGTCATTATATATAAGTTAAATTCTTTAGAAATATGCAAAGTAAATTTTGATAGAACAGCATTAAGTTATTTACCTGGTGACAATATATATACCGAAGAATTTCCTTACGATGTTCAACTGGGAATACAGTATTAAGATGCCCAGTGATATACATACACATAACCTGAATTTTGGGTACCAAAAAACATAAGCAAACAATTAGCTTTAAACATATCCAAGCTTCAATTTTTGAATGAAAAAGGAAAGGTAAAAATAGGAAAGATTTAACTTATATGCATAAAATACATTAACTTGTGATAGTTACTATCAGGATGGATGTATTGTTCCACACTAAATTCATCGAACTCAATATTTTTTACACAAAATATAGATTTTAATGAGAAAACTCACAAAATTTTGCAAATGTTAGATCTAAGCCTATTATCTTAAAAGTACATTTGTACAATGTGTTGGTGTTAAAAACCTTAAAAGTCAAACTTAGAAGTACTATTTTAGGATTAATACAAAGATAAATACTTTAATTTGAACTTAACTCACAATTAAACACCCTTAAATGACAATTAAACACCCTAACTTTCAGTATGCACATCTAGTAGAGTTGAACACTTTAACTTACAAAATAATCATTTAGACACCTTCAAAATTTATGTGTCACGTCAGTATCGAGTATCCACGTGGATATGAGTTGGAGTACTTAGTTTTAGTTGCGACTAAGATGAGGTGTCTAAATATGCACTCTCAAAGTTGGAGCGTTTACCTGACAACTGAGTCCAAATTTAAGCTTCTATTACGTATTATATCAATTTTTTTAACACAAACACAAGGTCTAAAGCCAAAAAGACTGAATTCTTTCAAACCCAAACAAAACTGTATTTATACCCCTTCAAACTCAAACTAATTTATTCGTAATTATCTTGACCGTGATCTGATCGTGTAAATATTTTTTACTAAAAGAATAAAAGAAAAAGAACTTACCAAAGGTGGAAGAAAGAACAAAGGACCAGCATTTTCAGCAGGCCAATGACCATCATTAGCCTGTAAAGCTGAGAAGAAATGAACAGCTCTACGTAATGCAATTGTAGCAACTTCATGACTAATTTCTTCCACTTCTTCTACTTTTACTGATGGAATAATCTGTTTGAAATTTTTCTCTTGTAGAAACTGTAAAAAAAGATTACAGTGTTTGTGAAATATAATTTGCTAAAAAAAGAAAGAAACTATTTAACTTATTATAAATAGTTACCTGTAGTTACCTTTGTATTTAATATGCTATAGATGAATTTTCCAATATATTTTACTATGAATTATTATTTGTAATTACTATTTTTTATTTTTTAGAAAAAAAAAAATGGAGGCAGGTGAAATGGCCAATGAGAGAGGATTACAAGGTGAGAATTGAATTCTTACTAATAAAGTGAAAGTTTAATGATTAATCAACTGAGTTATTAAGATTTTTGTTCGTAATTATTACTCAAATATTATGATGGAGTGATAAGTATTCGTTCATTCTTAACTAAAATTTTGATTTCAAGTTTTGAGTATGAAATCTTTTTAAGAAGAATCTACCTTCAACGTTGAAACTTTTCGGTGCAAATTTGAATTATTTAATGTCTCAATATCAGACACTGATATTTTTTTATTTTATTTTTAAAAAGTGTAATGGTCCACGTACAACTTCTTGGAAACGTTTTTTTCATGTTAATAAAATATACCGGTCAAAACGAGGAAAGATATTCTTATAAATGGACTTTAATTATTCTTAGTAAAATAATTGAATGGTATCAAATCAAACCAATAAACTTCGCCTAAGTTATCATGTTACTTGACATTAAAAAGAATGATGTGAGAATTTCCCTAGTTAAAAAAATTGAAAAATTATTTATTTATGCACCACTACTAAAAACAATCATTGCAAATCTTAAACATCATATCTTGGAAAGAAAAGAATTCTAAGACATTATTTATTTATATATAATTGAGATAAACATTCAGTATCCCTCGAATTATGATCAAAGTTGCTACGATATACTTTAACTTTACAGACGTTCTATTACGCCTAAACTCAATTTTAGCATATTTTTATCACTATTTTGTATTGATGTGACATTTTTATTGCATAAAATGAGACTCACGTTAAATGTGTCATGTCAGCTAAAAATGTGACAAATTAAAAGGTGTCATGTCAACTAAAAAGGATAACAAGAATACACTAAAATTTAGTTTAGGGGTAATAGGACCCTTGTGAAATTGAAGTGTGACGTAGCAAATTTGATCATAGTTCTGGAGATGCTTTATTCTATATAATTTGAATATGAAAAAAATGAACTATAAAATATGGACGGAGTTGCATAAGTTTCGTGTTGTCTTTTGGCCTTTGGGGATGGGCTAGTTCTAAAGGTGGCAGATGCTTTTTCCGATCCTCGTGCATAACGAAAGTTAATGCATCAGCGTCCTCAGATAATTTAAGTTGTTTTAATATGTATATGAGTAAAAATGAGTAATTAAATCGAATCAAGCAAATATTTCATATATATTTATGAACTAATTATACGTAATCTTTAGATAAAATAAAACAAAACAAAAAAGATAATTATAGACCTGCATTCGCCAAAGAAGATCACCACTAGGCCTGACTTTATAACGATTGTCCCAAAATTGTTGACGGGCCTTTTCAATCTCTGCTCGTTCTTCTGTTGTTCCAGCATTTGGATCAAACTCCCATGTTTGTCTTCCAACATAGTTATTTGTACTATACAAATATGGCCCATCTTGCCCTTCGGCAATCTTCAATTTCCACATCCTCAAAACCCTAATAAATTATGAATATGTCAAAGTTATCTTATATCAAATTTACGTACTTTCAAGTATTATTACTAAGAGTCAGTTCGATTCTCACTATTCATATGAAGTTACAACTAGATAATATGTTAAATGAAATATTTTACGCTATCAAAACTTACAGTCTAGTAATATCGATAAGAATCTCACACATTCCCCTTCCTATAAATTATGAATATGTCAAAGTTTGTACTATGATAAAATTTTATAGGGGTTCATCATATATACATATGTAGATACATAAAAGATATTGACTTATATATATTATTATTTTTTTGAAAAAAAGGTTCGAATGAACTCCTTTTACCCCTCCATCTTCGCCTTATACTCTACCGGCCCAATAATAACACCAACATATTGTCCAATAGATTGGTAAGTATGTATTGTTGATACTTTTGGTTAAATAAAAAAGTTTCTGTTTGACCAAAAAATACACCAAACGTATTTAGCATAACTCTAAAAGTGAAGTTTGAGAAGGATGTCATATGTACTGACCTTATTTCCATCGTTAAAAAGTAGAAAGATTGTTTTTGAATGACCATTAACTCAAAAAACGTGATCAAGAAGGTAAAGATTTTAGATTTCTTTACCTGCTTGGATTATATATATTTATTGTTTTTCAAAAAAAGAGGTTCGGATGAACTCCTTTCACCCCTTTATCTTCTCTTTAAACTCTACCGCCCCGACAATAATAAAAATATACTAATATTTAGAGTAATTCAAGAAAAAGAAAAAACTGAAAAAGATGTTATGTATACTTCCCTTTCTTATCGTAATAAATTAGAAAGACTATTTCTAAAAGAACGTTCACTATTAAAAAGTGATCAAGAAGGAAAGATTTCTATACCTCCTAGGATTATGAAGAAGAGTTCTTGGGTATATGCAAAACAGAAGAACGAAAATTTTCACTTAAATAATAAGAGAAGTTTTCTGCTATAAGAGTGTTAAGTGTAAAGAGAATGGAATGAATTCGGGTAAACTTTATTTTATAATTTTCTGTTAAAGACTCACCAAAGTATATATGAGAGGGAAATTTGGGGAGAAAGCAATAACAGAATAAGGATTACAAAAGTTTGGTATAGCAAAGAGAAGAAATTGTGATTGTGTGGATAAAAAATGAGATGTCTTATGCAACTATTTATGCACAAATTATCATTATTATTTTTTGTCATTATGATGATAAAGATACCATCTATTGGCCTTTAATTTTTTTTATCTTTTCTTCCATAATTCTTCATTTTGTTTTCCATCTTACATAAATTCACTTTATAATTAAGATTGCAAATTTTTTATCACTTGACTATATAGTATTATCTTTGAGAAACATATGTGTAAAAGGCAGTTCGGTGCATGCACTAAAACTTCCGCAATGCAACATGTCTTGCACTTTATTAGTTTGGTATATTTAGACAGATTTAGAGCTCTAAATTTATGATGAAAAAAGGTGTTTCTTTCATTCAATTTATTTGTTTTATTTTATTTTTTAGTTTATTTAAAAGCGAATGTTTTTTTTTTTTTCACAACTTTTCAATTTCAACTTTTTCACATGATTTATTTAGTATCATAAAATTACAAGATATTTTGATACATTTTACATATCTTTAATTAAGGTTATGAAGCTTTTAGGGTCTAAATTCCATTTGTTGGAGGCATTGGAATTTTCTTTTAATTTAGATATATAAAACAAAAAGTTATTAAGCTTTAGGGTCTAAATTCCATTTGTTGGAGGCATTGGAATTTTCTTTTAGATATATAAAACAAGAATTTGGCATATAAAAAACTGAAAGACAAGATTATAGTCATCTCAACTAAAACAAAACCGAATAATAGTGTCTGTTCTTTTTTATATCCAGTGGATTAAGTTGAGTTTGACTATATATTCTTAAGAAAAAAATATGACACTTCTTGTTCTTTAATTATTGATAAATTTTACTTTTTGTTTTTGTAATATGTGATTCAGTATATTGATAAAAATTTTAAAAGTAATATTTAATTTATGAAAAATAATTTTTGTATTACTCGAAAAACATTTTCCTTTTTTACAAGTTTGGATAAATATCTCAACTATCTAAAATAGATACTACTTAAAAAACACAAACAATTTTGATTTCCTAAAAGCTTGGCCAAACAAGTTATAAACTTCAAATAATTATAATGTATATTTTTTATCGCTTTATCTATGAAATATATTATATTTGTACTATTTCAAAAATATATTACCCTCAATAGAATAATAATATTACAAGCTTAATATAACGTATGAGTGATTAAATGGTGCGACACTTAACAATTCTGTAAACTTATGAACATTAATAAAACTTATTACTCACAAGAAAAGGAGTCAGCAAGACACATTTCAAATGATCAAAGGTTACATATGCTTAGTTAACTATTATGAGGACTAAATCTAAAATTTACTAAATTGTGGGACCAAAATTACATTTAGCATTAACTTATGAAGCAGTGGATGAAACAGTTGTTGTATCAGCCTATTTTTTAAGATATACACTACTTTTTTCACTTTTCTAAAATTTTAAGATTAAAAAGTCAAATGAAAAGTTGGTGGTTAAACATAGAACTTTTGTTGACTAAGTAGTCCATTTTTGCAGTTAAGTATTTGTTAGAGCCTTAATGGTGTTAAACCGACGAGTTGGGTTGAATTTAAGCAATTAAAATGAGCTTTATTTATTCTTTTTATAATTTTTTAGTATCTAATATTATTTAAACTATATAACATGTGTAGCCATACTTTTAAGTTACTCAAAACTAGTAAAGACAAATGGGTGGATTAAATCGAATCAAATGGGTTTCGAAATTTAGCTTCACATAAGGTTCTTACCATGCTTAAAACAATTCAATTTGTTATCAACGTTTGATTATTTTAAGTAGTTGTTTCAATTATGCTACTCGGTATCTTATGAGTAAATATTCATATATTTTTTTTGATAGTTACGTTGTCTGAAAAAGAAGGCACGCATCTCGACTAATTTTACAAATATCTGCTACCATATTATTACGAATACAACGTAATAGAGAATAAGACTAATGGAGAAATATCATAATTACAAGGAAAAAAGTAATCAGAAGGAACAGAGAGATTATAACACAGACAAAAAAAAATTTTGCATGCACTTTCAGCTAGTAATTTTTTTTTTAAATATCCCAACAAATCTTTTTAAATTAGTCTTTTGGCCAATCATGTCCATAATATAATCATTTAAATATCAATAATCAATTCATTAAAATATGAGCGAATTAAATGTGTTAGTAAAATATTGACTCAGTTCACCAGTCCTAGTCATTGAAATTATGAGACTTGAGTGTGTGTCTCTCTCTATATTGAATACAAATTACAAGTGAGGAGCTATCTAACTTTACTAAGTGCAATTTGATACAAATTGGTTATAACATATAAGTCAAAAACCTCCAAATAAATTAGGTCATATGATCCTAGGTTAGTACAATCCAATTTTTAATTAGGATATGTACAAAATAAATGAGTGTCTCTCTATATATATATTAATTTTTTTTTCAAATATATGTCCTACATGATTTGTTTCACCAAAAAAAAACACTGAATATTTTTCTTTATTTCTTTCCCCCACACACAAAAAAACTATTTTTTAAAGCTTTTTTCATAAAGATTCCTTCTCAAAAGAAATATTAATTAACGCTCAATGCGATCTTTCCCAAATTTGTGTCCTACTTGATTTATTTTGTGAGAAAGATGTCGATTTTTCTCAAGATTTTTCACAAAAATCTGCCGCCTTTTGTCAAGTTTTTACCACAAATATTATTTCGTCTCCTATTTTGTTTGTACATTCTCTTCTTCTATATAAACACTTTGGTTTTCATTGTTCATCGTTTTTCATCTCAACAACTGCTTCAATAATTTTATTTCAAGTTTTTATCGTCATAGATTCTCATATTTTTGTCGCCCTTGCATCTCTTCCTTTTTGCATTGTTAATATGAAGACAATATATTACTTCCTATGCCAGCTTAAATTGCTTAGTTTAACTTAGCTTAAAGTGTACATTAGTGTACTTAGATTGAGGCTCACATTAGTCTATTTTATTTTTCGTCGATTTTGTTATTACCTTAATGTGTTATGTTAGTTGAATATGTTTTAATTTCTATTGCTCATAACTAACCTTCTTCATCTACCCACCTACCAACAAGATTCACATATTCAGATATAATTCTTCTCATCTCACAAGCTTATCTCTATTATGAAATATACGTTCTTATAGCTCTAACTTTTATGAATAATTTTTTAAATATTATCTTACAATAAATTCTATCACTGAAGTTGTGGGTATCAATACCTTGAAGCCAAATGATTGTACTTGATAATCAAAGTCTTGATCATCGAAAGCGAGCCAACGAAATCATTTATGAATGGAGGTGATTCTCAAAAAATGATGATATTAGTTGACGATGAGGTAATATTATTCTTTCGTGCCTCCTATATTTTATAATTTTTCATATATGCTTCTCCGTTGCAACAATGATCATCTGCATTAGGTAATCTCCAAGAGTTATAAGATTGAATCAGAAGTAATTTCTAACAAAACAAAAAATACACCATTGAAAAATACCTTTGATTTCTGTAAAATGCCAAATGACTACATAAAAAAAATGAAAGAATACTACAACAAATTAAGTACATAAAAACATCTTGATTCTCTAATATTGATAAAAAAAAATTAAAATTGACTAGCTAAAAACAGATATCTATTCTTGATATACTTTTTTGAAAAGCAATGCCAAAAATATATACTTACTTTTAATTTGAAGTAATAATTTTTTTTTTTTTTTGAATATTTGGCCTAAGAGGCCACACATAGTTATATGATGTAACTCATTCATTCTTCAATTGTCAAATATTTGTCTAGATATTACATTATACTTGACAACAACATGAAGTACTATTTATATCAACCAAATATTCAAAACTTCAACTCAAAGCCAACTACCAACCTCTATCATTTAATACATTCCACATGTGATTGCAATCAACATATATACATGTATTTATGATTTTACCGTAAATATTTTTTTTATTTAAAAATTTGCCCAAACAGGCCACAAATAGTTTATATGATGTAACGCATTCATTTCTTTCATTGTCAAGTAATTGTTTACATAGTAAATTATACGTGACAACAACATGAAGTACTATTTATTTCAGCCAAATATTCATAACTTCAACTCAAAGATAACTAACTACCAATCTCTATTATTTAACATGTGATTGATAGAATAGTAGGTAACTCAACATATATTCATGCATTTATTACTTTTACTGTCTTGTGCACTTTTGGAGTCTACATTAATTTTTCATTCATACGCCAAAGCTAAAATTTTGACCTTATAGTATAGCTAATGAAACACCAACACAATCAGTTTAGTAGATATATGAGAACCTAATCCATGAAGCATCAGTTACTTATCCTAAATCATGAAGACATGTATTGCTCTTAACATAATAACTTTAAATAAACAGAAATTCCTCCCATGTGAGTTAAAATGCAGGTTCTTATGTTCGTCATAGACAAAAAATTAATTGTCCGTGCATGTTTAAAATTAGTAACATTAGGTTTTCATAATCGAATTCGTCCTCGTCTTCCATATCATCATCTGTGCTGAAATCATCCAGGAGGCCTAGACCTTTTGCAGCCCGAACTGCATTACTAGGATACAGAGGAATAACCCCCGCAGTCTGAATGAAAGAGCTGAACTGCTGCTGCAGCATCTTGATTTGTGATGCTGTTGCCTTCTCGGTCTTCTTCTGCCTCTCTCTCTGTTCAGCAAATCTCTCTCTCTGTTCATCAAGCTCTTTAGTGAGTTGAGACACCATATTTTTTAGTCTTTCAATGGTTTCTCTATCAACCGAAGAGCTAGAGTATGCATCGCTGGACAAACAACTAATATTATCGCCAAAAAATTTTGTGTGGAATCCATAGAAATGGCCTCTATTTCCAGGACCCACAGCTTTTGTCCATAACTCCTCCTCTACATGCTCGGGTATTGGATCACCCTGACTTTTAAGAGGCTGACTACTACGATACTCAACAATAAGACGTGTATATTCGTCCTATTTTAAAAGTAAAGTTGATACTAAAAGTAAAAAAATATTAATGTACTTATAATTCAAAATTTGTTTCTTACATGGACAACTTTTGCACGATCTTCAACCCAGACACCTTCATCAATCGGTTCCTTTTTTTTTTGTATGAGTCTCCTCGAATAGCTCATCAGTTGGTATTCACCTACCTTTGTCTGTTTCCTGCATATGAAAACATTATATATCAATGTTTAAATAATAAATAAATTTAAATAGAAATAAACAATTAACACTGTAAAAGTTACATACTATTTTTTTCTTCACAGCAAGACTACTTCTGGCACCCGCTGTATGTAGGGAGCCACCCTTGGATGATGCCCGTGCTTTCTTTTCTTTTCACTCAACAATTGGTATTCTGCGCTACTCCAATGGAGAAGATATAGTGGCCATACGGGTGCAAGAATCCACTTAGGTTTTACCGATTTTTTTGGGGCATAATCCAAGAGATCGTTAAATCTGGCTGTACATCTTATGAAAAAGTTCTTCTTTATAAGAAATGTATTTGCATCATCCCACCAGTAAAATTTCTATAATAAAAATATAATATTCAATCTTTGGTTCTAACAAAGTGTTAGTAAGTCATCGAAAAGTTAAATCGTTACCTTAAATTCTTCAAACATTCTTTTCCTGTCAAGTTCTAGAACCTTTTGTCAGCTGGTCCAGTAGCCGTTGAAGTGCCGGGTAATGCATATTCGCCCCTTTTCCAACTTCATCATCTGGCCTAAACCTACAACACAAGATCAAACAGTAATTTCATAGAGCATAATAATCTAGTAATGAAAAAATGAGTAATGTTATTATATATAGAAATTTTGCCCTCTCGCAACTGGAACAAGATAAATTCTCCCAGAATCATCGCTATCTCCTGGTTGCCTAGTAAGTGATGGTGGATGCACTAACTTGGGCGGATCTGAAGCACCAGATGGAGTGCCTCCAAGCTGAAGATCCTACAACCCAAAGGAATTTGGGAATGATTCTCATACTTTGGGATGACTTTAGGGATCAAAAATATATTAGGGGAGTTACGTCGGATGAAAAGACCATTTTTTCCTTGGTTTAATAAGAGAAAAATATATTTTTACGTCGGGAAAGTGGAGGTCGCACCGCAGGCTAAATCGCACGGCCTCAGCCTTGCCTCGCGGGGCCAATCGCGTGGCATCGATTATGCCTAGGCCCATCACGCACTTCAGACAACGTTTCACTAAAATACCCATAACTTTTTACTCCGAACTCGATTGACGAGTGGTCAGTTGCTTTGAAAAGAAGACTCGAAGGGATTTAATTTAGTTTATAGTAGGCCACCTAACTCTTTATATTCTAGGAGTAATGGTCGTTGGAAATTGACCCAAGTAAGAATGTCTACAAAAACTCAATCGGTAGGAAAGTTCTCAACTTTGAGTTAGGAGATTTTATAACCTCAATTCATCTCCAAAGATGTTTCCCACTAAAGAATTGATCATTATATTTATATTTAAATAGAAATCATTGGATTTGACTGTATACACATAGAAAGAAGGGTTCAAATTCTAGCTCAAAAAATATGGAGTGTTACATAGAATAAACTTTAATATTTGACAGTAACACCTATAATTGATCCTATTGAAAAAGACGAAGAGAAAATTCAACCAAGTTATACTTATGAATTTAAAGTAGCAAAGCATTCAACAAAGAGGCACAAGTAACCCCAAATTAAATTCAAAATTTCAATGACACACATAAACTTTAAGGGGGTCGTATTACCCCCTAAATTCATTTTTTCTGTATTATGTGCTTCTTTTGTAGTGCTATAGCTGCCAAGTAATAGAATATTTTTGTCCTGACTTAACAGTCACATTAGCACAAAAATAAGATATTTGCAGTATTACAATTTTACTCTATAGTAGAAGCGGCAATGTTGAGCAATTTAGGGTCGTCCTGGCTGCTTCAATTGCTTGCTTCAGCTGCTTCAAGCGTAATTTTACTATATTACCCCAAATTAATTATTATAAATTATTTCATTTAAGTATTATAATATTAATACTATTTAATAAAAGGGTAGTTTTCAAAATGACTACTAAGTTCCTCAAAGTTCCACTTATTATTATTTGAGATTTTTTTTTAGCTGCTTCAATCGTAATTTTAATGTATCACCTCTAATTAATTATTATGAGTCATTTACTAATTAAAAATTAATAATATTTAATTAAAAAATAAAACAAACATTTTTGACATGTCTTCTTCAGTTGGTTTGACGTAATTTTACTATATCAACCCTAATTAATTATTGTGAGTCATCTAAGCATTAAAAATTAATATTAAAAAATTATTATAAAGACATCTAAGTTTTTAAAAGTTAATAATACTTAATATTAAATTAACTTGATGTCTTATATGCGATGCACTTAATATTTTTCAAAAGTATTTTTATATTAATTTTGTTATATCACTTTTAATTAGTTATTATAATTCATTCAATACATGTCTACTTCACTGCTTCAATCATGATTTTATTGTATCACCCCTTGTTAATTATTATGGTCATCTAAGGATTGTGCCACTTAAATTGAAATAGAAGAAAAAATATTATAAATTACAATAATAAAAAATTATTTAAAAAATATAATTTACTATAAATGCTAGAAAATTTTGGTCGGAGAGAGTATAATAAAAAGTATTACCAATTACAATAGTTAATATTTTATCTAAAAAAAAATTAATCTTCCAAATATTTTTTAAAAATACGTAAAAAATACTATACATTACAATAATTAACAACTAAAAATGTTTAGAGGTCGATATACCTTCTTTGACACAACTTCATTGGTCCTTTCCTCTACCTTCATTTTTTCATCTATTTTAATTTTTTGTCTTAATTTTTTTAATCTGTTATATATTAAAAAAATAAAAAAAAAATCCTGTAAATCACAATAATTAATAAATTAAAATTTTAAAACATATAAATATTTGGCTAACTTTCAAAATTATATCATTGCCATTTAAATTGGAATAGAAGAAAAAATATTATATAGATCACAGTAATTAAAAACTTAAATTATTTATAAAATATAATTGACTATCAATGTCACAAAATTTTGAACAAGGAGAGTAACATATATTATTTGAAATTTACATAAAATTTATTATAAATTACAATATTTAACAAATTAAAATATCTAAAAAAAATTTATTATATATTTTAAAGAATACACAAAAATAATATAGATCATAATAATTAACAAATTTAAGAGATATAAAATATTTAATTGAATCTCAAAATTATATCAGTGTCACTTAAATTAGAATAGTTAAAAATATAACTGAATATCAACGCCACAAAAGTTAGGACAAGGAGAGTAACATGTATTTTTTGAAAATCATATAAAAAACATTACAAATTATAATAGTTGACAATTTAAAGTATCAAAAAAATAATAATTTGTTATATATTTCAAAAAAATACTTAAAGAGGTACTACAAATCATAATAATTAATAATTTAAAAAATTGTAAGGATATAAAATATTTGATTGACTACAGAAATTATATTAGTGCTATTTAATTTGAAATAAGAAAAAGTATTATGAATCTTAATAATTAAAAAAGTTAAATTATTTTTAAAGTATAAATGGCTATCGATGCTACAAAAGTTTGAATAAGGAGAGTAATATGTATTATTTAAAAATTACATAAAAGTATTATAAATTATGATAATTAACAATTTAGAATATTCAAAGCATATTAAAAATAAAATTGATTATCTATATTTTATTTATTTCACATAAATTGAGACTAAAAAATAACATGCAGCATGAGCCCGACATCTAGTACATTATATATGTGACAAAAGATTAGTCTTTCTAAGCTTCGATTGCAGTAAACAAGGTTTGAATTCTATGATGTGTGCTAAACTTGTACGTCATATGTTATTATCTTATCATTAAAATACTTAAAAACTCTATATACTGAATAGGATTTTTATTTCTACTTTGGATAACATTAAGGAAACATAGGATTGAAGAATTGTACCTTATTACTAATTAATATCTCCCATTGACATTTGACAATTACAAGTGAGGAGCTATACCTAACTTTAATTAGTGCAATTTTGCAGAGAAATTAGTTATAATTCAGTAACCTCCAAGTAAATTCAACCAAATAAGGACTATATTAAGTTGGTAGAAATGCTACAATTTTTACCACTTGTATTTGTCCTAAGCTTGCAAACTAAAATATAAATATAATTTATTATAAATAATTTCACTACTAAAATGCCCAGAACCGATAAAAGATGATCAATTCTAGAAAAAGAAGTTGGTCGATACAAAAAATCGACCAAAAAACCAACCCCACTTCCGTCTATTTTTCAGTTTTTGAAACTATAAATTTGTATAAACAAACTATTTATTTGGAGAAATTATGGATTTGGGAAAACTACTAATGTCTTCCTGAAATTTAAGTGATACTTTGTTTTAGCCATATTTCGTAGTTAAAACAAAGTTTGAAATGGACTAAAAGTAGTAACTTACTATAAAAAACGGATAAAAATTCAATATAGTGTGACAATCTAATAGTTAATCATCTATCGTACGACTTGTTGAGACTTCCGTATATAAACACATGTAAAGAATTGGGCCAACTGTAATAAATAGTGGCGTGGGTTAAATAGTTCTACAGTGGCCCAAATTTTAATTTTGATCCATTTTGTATTTAATTCTCTCTAATTTTCAGATCGTTTATATATAGGATTGGGCCCACACTAAACAAATGGTTGGAGCTCATTTTCATTTCTACTCTCTGAGAATGAATAAGATTTTTCTTTGAACATGTTCTAGAAAATTCATCTTACTGAGCTCCTTCTCTATTTTCATGGCTGATTCATGATTTTAACATGGTATCAAAGCCTAGATCCTCGTAGATCTGCTCTCTAGATAGCTTCTGATGTTACTCTCGTTATTTTTATTTGAAGATTTTTCATGTTGTGAAGTTTGTGTTGGTGAAGATGGTCGGCATTCGGTGAAATTGAGCCCTGTCGTGGTATTTTTCTGGCCTTATTCCGGTGATTAAGCCTTTGTCTGCTATTTTTTTTCCAACGTTCCGTTGAATTTTTCGTCCCTGTTTCTCCGGAGCTGTTCCGGTGAATTGTCGTCCCTTTTTTGAAAAATTCTCGCGATTGTTTGGTATTTTTGTTGATAAAGGTTGTCTCCTTCCGGTTGTGAAGGTGTTGGTAATTTCTTCTCATTCTCCGATTACTCTTCGACTTGTTTTGTTGTGGTTTTGTGCATATGTTGATTCCAGAGGACAATTCCTCTTTTTCGACCATGAATCGGACTGCTTATCATGCTGAGGATTATACACATCCCTGTCATCCTCTCTATGTCCACCCTTCCAATGTGTTGGGAGCGTCTTTAGTCTCTACTCCATTTGATGGATTTGGTTTTGGTAGTTGGCGTAGAACAATCTTAGTTGCCTTGTCAGTGCGTAACAAGATAGATTTCATAGATGGGACATCGTCTAAGCCTCCTGACACCTCACCTTTAGCCAGATAATGGCAACGATGCAATGACCTTGTGGTGTCTTGGCTTACTAATTCTCTTTCTAAAGAAATTGCTCGTAGTGTAGAATATTCTGCCTACGCTAGAGATATTTGGGTTGAATTAGAGGAACGTTATGGAAAGGCTGACGGGGCTAGAATATTTGAACTGAAGAAACAATTAGCCCATATTTCTCAAGGGTCTTTAGATGTGGCTTCCTATTTTAACAACATAAAGCAGCTTTGGGATGAACTTGCATCCCTGTCTGCAACATCTACTGCTGTTTGCACTTGTGGTGGGTTTAAGAAATCCGATGATGAACAAAAGGTGTATCAGTTTCTGATGGGTCTCAATGACACCTATATACAAGTGCGCAGTAATATTCTCATGATGAAATCCATGCCATCTGTTGATACTGTGTACAACATTCTTTTAACAAATGAAAAACAAAGAAATGTTTGCTCAACATCAAAATTCTCTCATTAGTCTGCCTCTTTCCAAGCTGGGGTTTCTTCACCTGCATCTCTCAATTCTTCTTTCAATACTGGTTTCCTACAAAGGTGCATTTTGACTCCCAAAAGGCTTCTTCTATTATATGCAAGTATTACAAGAAGCCGGGTCATACTATTGATAAGTGTTACAAACTTTATGGGTTTCCTACATATTTTAAGTTCAATAAACCTCCATATCTTCCTAGAAGAACTGCTGCTCATGTTGAGCTGGCTTTTTCTAGACAAAAAGGCCCTTATATTGGGGATGATGATGTTTTATCTGACCCTACTCACTCCCAGCCATCTGATGTTCCTAGTCTATCTAAGGCTAAATATAACAAACTGATTGTGTTACTGAAAAGGGCTAATCTACCTGAGATATCTTCTTCGTCCTCTATTCCACATATGAAATCAGCAAATTTTGCTGGTATGCTACTCCATGATCTCGTACTTAGCACTTGTTTGTTGACTAAGATAGACAAAACAATTTGGATTATAGATTCTGGAGCCTCTAATCACACAACTTCTGATCTGTCCCTTCTTTCAAATGTTTAAACCCTTCCAATTCCATATTTGGTTTCATTACCAAATGGTTATAAGGTTAAAGTCATTAGCATAGGATCCTACACTTTATTTCCAGATCTTGTACTCAGAAATGTTCTCTATGTCCCTAGTTTTCAATATAACCTCATTTCTGTGTCACAGTTGGTTGAACAATCTGATTTCATGTTACAATTTACCAAATCTGGTTGCACATTATAGGCCCCTTCTCTGAGGAAGCTAGTGGTGCTTGGTAGACCTGATGGTGGCTTGTATAAGTTGTTCAGCTGTCCAGATTCCTCTCCTGCTTTTAATTCTTCTGTCGTCCCTTTTACTTTCTCTCCTTCACATTATGCACCTCACAATTCTTCTGTTAGTTTTGATACTGTTCCTACTAGTTCTACATGTAATAAGTAAGATATTTTGTGGCATTATAGACTTGGACATTCTCCTTTCTCTAAAATGAAATGTATGTCTTATAGTGGTGATTCTTTATCTAGTAAACAATCTTTTACTTGTCCAATATGTCCTACTGCTAGACAATACAGATTGCTTTTTGGTGATAGTATCTCTCAATTTTCTTCTCCATTTGATCTTATCCATATAGATACTTGGGGACCTTACTATAATTCTACTTATAATGGTTTTCAATATTTCCTCACCATAGTTGATGATTACTCTAGGGCCACTTAGACTCATTTAATGGGTGCCAAGAGCAATGCCTTTGACCTTCTCAAATCTTTCATTACTTTAGTTGAGACTCAGTTTCATGCTAAAGTAAAGACTGTTCGAAGTGATAATTCTCTAGAACTTAGATCCTCCTTAGTTGGTTTACAATTTTTTTCTTCTAAAGGAATAATTGATCAAACTTCATGTCTTTACACTCCTCAACAAAATGGAGTGGTTGAAAGAAAACACAAACATCTCTTGGAAAATGCTAGAGCTTTACTTTTTCAGTCTCACCTTCCTATTAAGTTTTGGGGGGATTGTCTTTTGACTGCTACATATCTTATAAATAGGTTTTCTTTCCCTTTATTACATCACAAAAGTCCATTTGAGGTACTTTATAACAAACTTCCTTCTTATTCTCACCTTAAGTCTTTTGGGTGTTTGTGTTATTCAACTGTTCCCATTCCTCATAGGGATAAGCTTCAACCTAGAGCTGTCCCTTGTGTTTTCATTGGTTATTCTTTTGCTAAGAAAGGTTACAAACTTTCTAACCTTGTCTCCAAATCCTATTTTGTCTCTAGGTATGTAGTTTTTCATGAAACTTTCTTCCCCTTTCTTTCCCAATCTTCCTCTTCTGTCATGTGCCCTTTTCCATTTTATTTTTTGATAATCCTGTTCCTTTTATTTTTTCTTCTTCTCCTATTTCTGTCCCTACTCATACTGATTCTCTCATTTCTGTCCCTACTCATACTGATTCCTCTCCTTCTCCTGTTGTCCCTCTTGTTCAACCTATTTCTTCTAGAAGATCTTTCAGGAACACCAATCCCCCTAGTTATCTTAAAGATTATGTTTGTTACTCCTCTCTTCTACCTAGTTCCATTTCTTTTCCTTCTTGTTCTTCTGTACTAAGTCAATAACAAGTGTTTGAGCCCCACACTTATTCTCAGGCAGCTGGTTTTCCTGAATGGCAAAATTCCATAAAACAAGAACTTTCTGCTCTAGATGCTAATCACACTTGGACTATGTTCCACTTTCTCATGGGAAGAAACCTATTGGTTGCAAGTGTGTTTATAAAGTGAAATATAGGGCTGATGGTTCTTTGGAAAGATATAAAGAAGGGTGTTGATTTTTATGAAACATTCTCTCCTCTAGTCAAAATGTCTACTATCAAATCTCTTTTGGCTGTGGCTGTGAAACACAATTGGTCTCTCTTTCAACTTGATGTAAATAATGCATTTCTTCATGGTGATTTGGATGAGGAAGTGTACATGAAATTGCCCCCGGGTCTTACTGTGTCCTCTACTTCCTCTTCTCCTTTGGTTTGTAAACTCAATAATTCTTTATATGGACTTAGGCAAGAGTCTCGCTAGTGGTATGCCAAGATCTCTCATGCACTTTATTCTAGGGGTTATCATTACTCTCTTAATGACTATTCTCTTTTCACAAGAGGTTCTGGTTCTTCTCTTGTGATCCTGGTTTTTTATGTAGATGACATCGTTTTGACTGGTACTGATCTCGAAGAGATTTCTGATCTCAAGTTATTTATGAATGACTAATTTAAAATTAAAGATCTGGGTTTGCTGTATTATTTCCTTGGTATTGGGGTTTTCTATTCTGGTTCTGGAATTCTTTTACATCAAAGCAAGTTTATACATGATTTGCTTAAAGAGTATCATTGTGACACATCTTTTTCAGTGGTCTGCCCTCTTGAGATGAATGAAAAATTATTTGCTGATATGGGGGAATCACTGCCTCAACCTGATAAGTACAGAATTTTGGTAGGAAAATTAAATTTTCTCATTCACACTAGACCCGATTTGTCTTTTGCGGTACAACACCTAAGCCAGTTCATGCAACGTCCTTGTGTTCCACATATGAAGGCTGCCATGCATCTTTTGCGCTATCTCAGGGGCATTCCTACTCTTGGTTTGATTTTTAATGATTTCCCTGATTTGTCTCTACAGGTTTACTGTGATAGTGATTGGGCCTCATGCCCTGATAGTACACGATCTGGTATTAGCTTTTGTGTATTGTTTGGTGGGAGTTTGATTAGCTGGAAGGCTAAAAAGCAACCTGTACTTTCTCTTTATTCAGCCGAGTCTGAATATTGGTCTTTTAGTAAGGCTGTGGGTGAGATTACTTGGCTGTCTCATTTACTCTCTGATTTTGGGTTGTCTTCGTCTCTGCCCATTCCTATTTTCTGTGATAATCAGTCAGCCATTCATATTGCCAAGAATCCGGTATTTTATGAACGAACAAAACATATTGAGTTGGATTGCCATTTTTTTCGCACTAAGTTAGGAGATGGTTTGATCAGCCTACATCATACTCCCAGTTCCTCTCAACTGGCTGATATCTTCACTAAAATTTTACCCTGTGCTGCCCATCATTTTCATCTTCGCAAGTTGGGTGTTTTGTCAACCTCCTTGAAGGGGGGTGTTGAGACTTCTGTACATAGACACATACAAAGAATTGGCCCAAGTGTAATAAATAGTGGCATGGGTTAAATAGTTCTACAGTGGCCCAAATTTTAATTTTGATCCTTTTTGTATTTAATTCTCTCTAATTTTTGGATCTTGTATATATAGGATTGGGCCCACACTAAACAAACGGTTGGAGGTCATTTTCATTTCTACTCTCTGAGAATGAATAAGATTTTTCTCTGAACATGTTCTAGAAACTTTATCTTACTGAGCTCCTTCTCTATTTTCATGGCTTTAACACGACTCTCAAATTCAATCTGTAATACATTTTGAGAAACAAAGTCAAAACACTTAATCATTTGCCCCATATTTTGAGATGTTTCCCCTATATGTCCTTTGGTTGAAACCAAAATTATCTTCTCTTGATATGCATTAACTACATGTTATAAGTTGCAATTTGAATAGCATGTAATTGCCATGATGACAAGCTTGCTACAATTCTGCTAACAAGTTAAACAAAATTTACTAACTTTGACCTAAATTTTGCATTTTATTTAAAATTCATAGGTTTAGTCCTTGGAAATTGTCTTGTCAAAAATGAAAGGTAAGACAACGTACAATAGATCCTTGTGGTGAGCCCTTTCCCAGATCTTGCACATAACGGGAGGTTTAATGCATTTGATTGCCTTTTTTTTTTAAACTTAATATATAATTATTTATTGAAGCTCTAGTAAGTTATCTTTTTTATAATCCAAAATCGATAAACTCCACTTCTAACTCCGTATCTACGTATATATCATGTGATGTGTGATCTGATAGAAAATTTTCTTGTATGAAAATAACTGGGGGTGGTTGATATGAGGTAGGAATGAGTATTGAGTTTCTTTTTTTTACAACCGGTGTGAATATTACTATTAACAAACAAATACTTACAACCTAAAAAGCCCTCTCACTCTTAATTTCCTACAAAGGGTATCAAACAGCAAGAGCCTCCAATTAAACAGTACTACTTACAATATTTTTGCCAAAAATTCCTACATCTATGTGCTCTTTTTGTATTGCTAAAAGACTTTACTCTTTCTATAATCTTTCTTGTAATCTGTCCAACTATTTCGCCTGTCTAAATTGGTTTCAATTTCTTGCCTTAATCTGTCCAACTGTATCACCTGTCAGAATTGTCACCAGTTTCTTGCCTTCCAAACATAGTAAATCATTCCTCAGCATAAAGCAACTACAACTTCTTTTTGGAATCTCTTCTGGTGTTTCCTTTTAATCCTTTCTAGTGTATACTTCAAATCTTCAGATGGTAGATGAATATTTGCCCATTGCATAAGCTCTGCTTTAACTGCCACTACATAAGTACACTCTTCAAACAAATGTCTGCTTGTTTCCACTGCCCGAGATTGACATAACACATAGTTGACATTTCCACATGTATGTTCAAGTGCTATATTCTATCTTTAGTGAGCACTCTTCTCTGTATGGCTAGCCATGTAATAAATCTCTGCTTTAACAGGGAGACTAAATTTCATACTAAATCTGCTATTTCTAACTTTGTTTGTTGTCAAACAATGCCAGATATCCTCTAATTATTGAGTATTTCCTTCTAGTGATGGATTCATCTTGTTCCTGTTCATACCAATTCATACCAAGTCCTCATCTCCAGCTTTAATGCATTAATCTATGTCAAATACTAGCTACTATCTGTTGGTGCTTTATGTGTCCATACTGAGTCTGACTTCAGTTATATTCCATGCACCCATTGAACCTACAAAGACTCTTGATTAGTAGCTAATTGCCATACTATTTCCTTATAGAGGATTTATTCCAAGTCCCACATTCTTTAATATTCAATCCTCCTTGCATTTTAGGTACACAAACCTTGTCCTGTGAGACTAACCATATGTTTTTTTACCCTCAGATCTTCCCTAGAAGTAGGCTCTACACTTTTGATCAACTTTTTTAACAATACTTTGAGGTAGTAGGAACACAGAATCCCAAAAACTATGCAATGAAAAGAGAATTGCTAGTGGCACTGGAAGCCTTCTTGCATAAGACTTCTTTGCATATATAGTTTTTATTCTCTTTGTGATTTTATTCACCAACTGATAACATTCAACTTTACTCCATTTTTTTTATGAAAGAGGAAGTCCCAAGTATTTTATGGATAAACACCCTTCTAAGAAACCTGTTAAATTCAGTAATTGATGTTTCATGGTCATTCACACCTGCCACAAATAGATTTGATTTCTCCATGTTTACAACCATACCTGTGGTCGCACTAAAATGCTATAAGCCTCTTTTACTCTAGTAATAGAATGTACAACACCTTTACAAAAGATCATCAAGTCATTTGCAAAAATAAAGTGGTTCAACCTTTATATCTTGCACATTGGATGAAAATGAAAATCTGGCAAGCAACTCATTGTTTTAAGAAGTCTTGATAAGTACTCCATGATAATAACAAATAAGAGTGGAGAAACTGAATCTCCTTGTCTCAACCCTCCCATTCCTTCAAAATAACCATATCCTTCCCCGTTATTCTTAATAGTAAACTTAGGAGTAGAAACACATATCAAGATTAAGTTGATGAATCTAGCTGGAAAACCAAACCCTTCCAATGCCTCCTCTAGAAACTCCCAACTCACTATGTCATATGCCTTTCTTAAGTCTATATTCATGAGATATCTTGGTGTTGTTTTTCTATTGTAATGTCTCAAAATATATCAGAAAAATAAGGATATTATGTATCATAGATCTCCCTTTAGTAAATGCAACTTGTTTTTCTGCTATAATACCTGGGCCAACTAGTTTCAGCCTGCTACAGATCATTTTGGCTATACACTTATAGAGCACATTGCTACATGCAATAAGTCTATATTGACTAGACACTTTTGGTCTATCCACTCTAGGTATAAGAGCAATATTAGTTGCATTTACCTATTTCAACAAATGACCAGTTTTGGAAAAGTTCCAACACTGCTTCCATTACATCCCCTTCAATTATACCCCATGATTCTTTTAAAAACCACTTGCATACCTGAAACACCCTGAATTTTTGGTCCTCAAAAATTTCTTGAGCTTTGAGCTCACTATTCTATTGATGACATACCATATGAGTCATATAGTGTGGTTATAGGTCTAGGGACCCAAGTCGTTACCAAACTGGTGTGTAATTGGATAGGTTCTACTTTGAGTATAAGTGACTCACTACGAGTCGTGAGACCATGTTATGAGTGGTAGGGTTGAGTCATATGTTGTTCAGTGTCTAATCCCGTTAAGTTTTATCTTGGATATGACTAGACCATACGAGTCGTATAGTCAGGTCACGAGTGGGATTGTGGAGTCTTAAGATGGATAATGTTTGGGTGTACAACTCACTGTCTTGGTAACGACTCAAGGGTACGAGTCGTATGATGTGGTGATGAGTCAATGGGTCAAATCATAACTAAGAATGGCTTTTTACAGCTTTAAGCTGTGGGCACTTTGGATATTTTCCACTTGAAACCCTTAAGGCCCCATGTCCATATAACACTTTTTGGTCATTCATTCCATACTTTACAAGATTAAACATCCTCTTTACTCCCTTAAAATCCTCTGAAGCAAAATTGGCTAGTATTTCTGCAAAGTGGTCATCTAAGGGTTCAAGAGTCACTCTCTGTGAATCTTCGTAATTCAAGTGTGACTCTTCCATCATTGTTAGTTTACTAAAAACATATGTTTAAAGCATTGTTCATGAGTTATTAATGGTGGTTTTGAAACCAAAGTTGAGGGGTTTGAATGCATATCATTGAATATTATTTTCTATCATTTAAATTGTGATTATGCATGTTTTAATTATGATTTTATACATATGGGTGCATGGGAGTGGTGATTTAATTGAGGGGTCATGATTGAACCCCTATTTGATGATTTTGACATTGATAATGGCATGTTCTCAACCTGTTTGTGAACTTGTCAACGAGAATGAATTGTCACAAATTTAAAATGTGTTTTGAACTAAGGCTTTGGTATACATGAATGAATTTGAAAGGGCTTTGGTGGCCATAAATTGAATTGAAACCTTAGGGGTTTGGTTGGCTAATGGTTTTGAGTCCTAATGTGGTGGATTGATTAATATTCCTTTATGAACACTGGGGTTTGAGTCGCAAATTAATGTAATAATTGTCTTGGCATGTTGTACGCTTTCATGTAGGGTTGGTATGATGGTACCAACGGGATGCCTTTATGGAGTAACTGAATTGATAAATATGATTGTGCAATAAATGTTTAAATTAGTCTTTAAAGTGGGATGTATAGCCGGGCCATGAAAGTGGAGGTCTCAATGGAGCAACACCGAAAACCGCACTAGCTAGTATGGGTGTCTAGTAAACCAGGAGATTTGAGTCCCCCATATTAAATATATGAATGAGAGGTTCGAGTCCCCTATATTGTATACATTAGTGCTTAAGTCACCTTGGCTATTCCAGAAAGTTTAAGTCCCCCATAAAGGCATATAAGAATATGGATATTCTTTGGTTTATACGGTTACATGTACTGGAGCCCTTCCAGCTAGGAGAGAGTTGAGCCCATATAGCCCGTGGGTGCCTTATTTTATGACGGTTAAGCTACACAACCCAGGTTAAGGTTTTCAAAGTTCATGCTAAGCCTCGCTCCCTACCCCAGCATGTGGTATTATATATGTATATGTATTTCATATGATATTATGCATTGAATGTTGTATTGGTTTTGAACTGTTATCATGGCATTATTTTATTTCTCTATCCCTGAGTTACATACTATCACTCCAACCTCTAATCGTCTCCAAATGTTGTATACCCACGCGATATAGGAACTGACCATACTTCTACATCCTCTGCTTAGTAACTTGAAATTGGGATCAGCTAGAGAGTCAAATTTAAGTGGTGAGCTTCCATCCTTCGGAAGACCCCAGTTCATAGTGTGTTTTCCCTCTTTGTTTTGACTATCTTTTGGATATTTATTTTGGTTATTATTGGGGGCATGTCCTGACATCTTATTGACCTTCAATTTTGTAGAGGCCTTGTTGAACTACTGTGGACTTGGGTGGCTTGGTTGATATTTTAGGTGATGGGAGATTGTCCAGTCACTGGTGGATGGTATATACACTTAATGAATTATTATTCGTTTCTTTATGTGTTATCTTGTTATGTGTTTGGAATTCATCCGACACTTGAGGTTATTGTGTAGGTTAGGCTTAATGAAGGGGGTGATCTCTGGTTGTAAGACCCGCGAAATTCTAAGCTTAACTCAGTCCTTTAGAGCATGAAAAGAGGTCCCAGACTTAGAAATTTCAGCCAAGTGTTTACAGTTAGAATTATTTTAGCCCTCATAATGTGACGATCTTATTTTACGACCCTTATGACCTTGAAATGTCGATCCTTGGATTGAATCATGATCAAGTATGTCAGTATGTTACTTCAGGTGAGTTTTGAATTTTTTCGAACCTCATTTGAAACAAGTTTGGGAGTCCAAAACAGTGGATCGATGCGATCTTAATGCGTCTCTTTGCCTATCACATCGATAGATATTTTTCCTCAGCTCCCAATGCAAATTTCAGTGAGCCGATGCAATCTCGACACATTGCGTCAGCCATCGCATCGACCCCATAGACGCGGTGCGTTGGTCTACAGGTGGGCACATTTTCAGTAATTAAAAGTCCGCGTCCATAGGGGTATTTGGGTCATTTTTCATGTCTATTCATCCCCAAAAATATGAGATTTATCACTCCTAAAGGCAAAATTCATTCACTATTAACAAATTCTCTTAAGAACAAACCCTAACCCTTCAAATTCAAGATTCAAGTCCCAAGAAATTCACCATAAACTTCAGAGAATTGATTACCAAGGTATATTGGGTGTTCATCCAAGGGTTTTCTTCCACCCTTGGAGTTCAAGAACCTCTTGTAAAATTTTAAGATGATTGGTTCCATGAATTCCATGTTGAGTTAAATTGTATTCATGATTATGATTTTTATTAGGATTCTAACCCATGATTAATTACAAAATTCATGTGAATTAAATAGCATGTGTGTAGTATTATGCAGTTTTATGTTGGAAACCCTTGAATTTGTGAGTTTGGAATTGTGATCATGATGCTTGCATATTGACTAGTATTATATGCATAAACTACGCCCCCCTCCAAGTGTTTGATAAAATGTTCATGTGATTTGAGTAGTGAAATCATATCATGTTAGCATGTATACAAGCTTATACCATTCAAGTGCTTGATAAAATGCCTCAAAGAATGAATTGTGACAAAGTGTCTAGTTATCATGCTTTCAAGATTATGCTATATTTTACAATTTACGTAATTGAGTCCTAGGGATATCTAATACCCGACAATCTAGCTATTTACCTAGACTTACAGTAGTTACAGAATAGTCTAAGTAGTATCACAAACAGTAGTACTCAGTCTAGTTCAATCAGTTAACAGAACTTAGTGAACTTAGTTCAGTTAGACAACACGATTAGTAACAGTTTAGCCAAGCCTAGAACAGTCTAGAAATCAGTTTAGTGTATATTCAATTGGGAGTAAGAATCAGCATTGAGTGAACCCAGGGATGGGGGTATTCCTGTTAGAAAAAGGTTTGACCCTTAGTAGCAATCTCTGCGTTACAGAACTACGTAGCCAACGTAGGTTGAGATATCTTTTTGCCAGACTAGGGTTGATAAATCTCTTACAAGTTTTCCTGCCAGCAAGGGTTGACGAAATATCTTCCTACCAGAGAAGGTTAACTCACAACTATTGTTAGTATTCCTTGGCAAGGTGCTAACACCCTTCCAACTGGGGTCACAAGTTGGGCCCTAACTCAGTTTAAAATCGAGGTGTGTTAATTAGATGAACACTCCCACAGTTACAGTTTCAGTTTCAGACTCAGTATAAAAACCTTTGTTCAATTTTAGAATCAGGACTGTCAGATACAGTCACCCAAATTAGCACAGAACTCAGTTCAGTTCCACAGAATCAGGACTATCAGAAATAGTCACCCAGTTGTCTGTAATTCAATTATCAGTGATCTTAGTTTCAATATTAGTAGATTTATACGTAGCATTGCATAGTTAGTAATTACAATAATTTTAGATATACATGTACTCTCATTCAGTTATATTCATATTATTCTTCATGCATATCAGCCTACCTCACTTAGCATACCAGTACATTCAAAGTACTGATGCATACTTTTCTTTTGCGCTATGATATCTTATATCGTAGGTTCAGACGCATGGGCTCCTAACAGTACTTAGTAGCCTAGATTTTCAGCAGTAAATAAAGTGGTGAGTCCTCATATTCCGAGGAAGAGTTTTCATTTTAGTATTTCAATATTCAGTAGTCGGAGTTAGTTAGGGACTTGTCCCATCAACTCCATATTTTGACAGTTAGAGGCTATCAGACTAGATTATTTCAGATAGATGTTCAGTTTTCAGTATTTATTTATCAGTATTCAGTATATTTGTAGTCATGAACCTTATGGCAACTCCAACCTAATTTCCATATTTATTTTGGTAATATTATACAGTGCTTACAGCAGGTACTAGTCATGGGTTAACTTGTGGTCCTTCGAGATTATGTTCACCGTGTGACTCCGGGGTGCAGACTCCGGGCATTACAAACTTGGTATCAGAGCCTAAGGTTTAATAGAGTCCTAGGAAGTCTAAAAGTCGCGTCAAGTAGAGTCTTGTGCATGGGTGTGTAGCACGCCACACTTATGAACAAGAGGGTATTAGGCATTTTAGGAAAAGTTTCCCTTCTTTCAGTATTCATATCATGCGAGTGAGCATGAGCTTAAGTTAAACTCTCTGTCTAATTCAAGTTTCCCTTTCATTTACATAATATGCTTCGCCGAAAGAACAACGAAGAAGAACAAGAAACCAACCAGCCCCTCAGCCTGTTCAGGCAGATCCACTAGGCGAGCATGTATCTTACGCAGAATTCAGAGCAGCTTTCACCACTCTAGCTTATTCTGTGGTAGCCCAGAATGAATGTACAACTGCTGTCTAGGCCAACCCAGTGGCTAATATTATTATAGCTAGAATTTGGGACTTCACCCGAATAAATCCCCCATCATTTATCGGGTCTAAGTTAGATGAGGACCCATAGGAATTCCTTTATCATGTGTAAAAAGTCACAGATATTATAGGGGTGACTGCTAGTAAGAGTGCTAAGTTGACCGCATACTAATTGTAGGATATGGCTCACTCATGGTTTAAGCAGTGGAGGAAAGAGAGGGCCACAGATGCAGGGCCCATAAAATGAGGGAGTTTGCCATTGCTTTTTCGGATAGGTTCTTCCCGCTGGAGTTGAGCAAACCAAAAGTTTTGGAGTTTATTAATTTAAAGTAGGGCAATATGTCAAAAAAAAAGTATTCTCTCAAGTTTACTCAGCTGGCCAGATACGCTCCTCATGTGGTAGCAGATAGCAGATCTAAGATGAGTAAGTTTGTGTCTGGGGTGTCTAACAGTGTGGTCAAGGAGTGTAGAACCTCAATGCTGATTAAGGTGATAGACATATCCAGGTTTATGGTCCATTCTCAGAATATAGAAGAGGATAAGAATAAAGAGAAGGAGAGGAAGAATAAGAAATCTAGAACAAGTAGCTTTAACTTTACCCAGCCTAACTCAGAGGGTGGTAATCGTTCTCAGTTTTGTCCAAAATCTTTAGTTTCATCTTCATCCTCAGTTAGTGCCCAATGCCAAAATTTAGAGATAGCAATAAAGACAGGGCGCTAGGCCCTAAACCCTAGGATAGTGTTAGCAGTGCCCGAACAAATCATTTTTGCCAGAAATATGACAGAAACTATTAGGGTATCTGTCGAGCTGGCAGTGACGTATGCTTTGGTTATGGTAAGCTAGGACATAGGTTTAGAGAGTATCCTTAGGTGGGTTCACCGAGTCAGCATAATCATTGCCCAGCTTATTTTGGTCGCTCGAATCAGCAGGGTGCCACTTTCAGTGCTACCAGTGGGCAACGCCCAAGCAGACTCTATGCACTCCAGTCCCGACAAGATCAGGAAAGTTCTCCTGATGTGGTCATTAGTAAGTTACAAGTTTATCATTTATATGTTTAAGCTTTGCTAGATCCAGGAGCTTCTTTGTCCTTTGTAACTTCTTTTAGAGGTGTTGACTTTGGAGTCAGTCCCAAAATCCTAGTAGAGCCCTTCTCAGTCTCCACTCTAGTGGGTATATCTATCATATCCCGGCGGGTATATAGGAACTGTTCGGTTATGGTATCTAAGAAAGTTACTTCAGCAGACTTAGTGGAGTTAGAGATGATAGATTTTGATGTCATTCTTGGCATGGATTGACTTCATTCATGCTATACTTCAGTTGACTATAGAAATAGAATTGTCTATTTTTAGTTTTTGAATGAACCTGTCCTTGAATGGAGGGGTAGTACTTCAGTACTTAGGGGTCATCTTATTTCCTACCTTGGAGCAAGGAACATGATGTTCAAAAGGCATGTCTATCATCTCGTTCAAGTTCAAGAATCTAGTTCAGAGACCCCTAGTCTTAAGTTAATATCAGTAGTATGTGAGTTTCCAGATATGTTTCCCGAAGATCTTCCTGAGGTCCCTCCTAAAAGGGAAATTGACTTCGAAATCGACCATCTTCTAGACACTCAGCCCATCTCTATTTCTCTATACAGAATGGCTCTAGCAGAACTCAAAGATTTAAAAGAATAGTTGAAGGATCTCCTAGATAAGAGATTTATCAAACCCAGCGTATCCCCTTGGGGTGCACCAATTCTATCCGTGCGTACGAAAGACTGTTCTTTTAGAATATGTATAGACTACCATCAGCTAAATAAAGTCACGATCAAGAACAAGTATCCACTTCCTAGAATTGATGAATTGTTTGACCACTTCAGGATGCCAGCTACTTTTCTAAGATAGACCTTAGATTAGGATATCATCAGTTCAGAGTCAGAGAATGTGACATTTTGAAAACAACTTTCAAAACTTGGAATAGTCACTTTGAATTTTAGTCATATCATTTGGTCTTACCAATGTCCCAGCAGCCTTCATGGACTTGATGAAATGCATGTTTAAGAAGTATTTGGACATGTTCATCATAGTATTCATTGATGACATTCTTGTCTACCCCCGCAGTGAAAGTGACATGCAGACCATCTTAGAATAGTCTTATAAACTCTCAGAGCCCATCAGTTATTTGCAAAATTCAGTAAGTTTGAATTTTGACTAAGGTCAGTAGCTTTTCTTGGCCATATAGTTTTCGGTGATGGCATTAGAGTTGATCCTTAAAAGGCTGAAGCAGTGAGAAACTGGCCCAGACCCATCTCTCCATCAGATATCAGGAGTTTCATGGGTTTGGCCAGTTATTACCGATAATTTATTAAGGGATTTTAGTCAATTGTATCCCCTATGTCTAGATTGACTCAGAAGAAAGTCAAATTCTAGTGGTCAGATTCTTGTGAGAATATTTTTTAGGAGTTGAAGACTCGACTCAGTACATTCCCAGTTTTAACTCTACCAGATAGTTCAGACGGGTTTGTGGTATATTGTGATGCTTTCAGAGTTGGTTTAGGGTGTGTTTTGATGTAACGAGGTAAGGTCATAGACTACACCTCTAGATAGCTTAAGCCCAATGAAAAGGATTATCCTACTCATGATCTTGAGTTAGCAGCTATAGTGTTTGCCTTGAAGATTTGGAGGCACTATTTGTATGGGGTGCATGTTGATGTGTTCACAGACCATAAGAGCCCGCAGTATGTGTTTTCTCAGAAAGACCTAAACATACATCAGAGAAGGTGGTTAGAGTTGTTGAAAAACTATAACATGAGTGTTCTGTATCATTCGAGCAAGGCCAATGTAGTGGCTGATGCTCTTAGTAGGATGTCTATGGGTAGTGTTTCTCATATGGAGGATGGTAAGAAGAAGTTAGTTCAGGAAGTTCATTAGCTTGCCTGACTAGGTGTCTGCTTATTCGATTCAGCAGAGGGTAGCGTTTGGGTGCAGAGTAGTTTGTAATAATCTCTGGTTTCCAAAGTAAAAGAAAAGAAGGATAGGGATTCTAGTTTAGTTAAACTAAAAAAGTCATTCAGTGATCAGAAAGTAAAGGTTTTCTCCTAAGGGGGAGATGGCGTGTTAGCTGCCAGGGTAGGCTATGTGTGCTATGTGTGGATGGTGTGAGACAATGGATTCTTGCAGAAGTGCATGGTGCACTACTCAATTCAACTAGGGGCCACCAAGATGTACCGCAATGTATGGGAAGTCTATTAGTAGAGTGGGATAAAGAGAGACATTGCAAAATTTGTAGCTAGGTGCTCAACATGTCAGCAGGTTAAGATCGAGCATCAGAAGCCTAGTGGATCTATGCAAGAGTTCAGTATTCCCACTTGGAGAAAATTGGAGGTGAACATGGATTTTGTGACGGGATTGCCCCGTAATCACTGCCAGCATAATTCGATATAGGTCATTATAGATAGGATGACCAAATCAGCTCATTTCTTACCATTTCATACCTCTTATTCAGTCAAGGATTATGCCAAGATTTATGTCAGAGAGTTGGTCAGATTGGACGGAGTTCTGTTGTCCATCATTTCAGATAGAGGTACACAGTTTATATCTTATTTCTGGAAAACCTTCCAAAAGGGTCTTGGTACCCAAGTTCACCTCAGTACAACCTTTCACCCTCAGACAGATGGTCAAGCAGAAAGGACCATTCGGACTTTAAAAGATATGCTAAGAGTGTGTTCCATGGACTTTAAGGGAAGTTGGGATAACCACTTGCCCTTGATTGAGTTTGCATATAATAATAGTTATCATTCTAGCATTTAGATGGCTCCATTTGAGGTGCTCTATGGGATGAGATGTAGATCTCTTATTGGTTTGTTTGAAGTGGGTGAGGCCGCAGTGGTAGGGCCTGACTTGGTATTTGATGCCTTAGAAAAAGTTCAATTGATCAGGGAAAGCTTAAGACATCTCAGAGCCGACAGAAATCGGATGCACAAGTGCGAAGAAAGGATCTCGAGTTTAAGATTGGTGATTATGTGTATTTAAAAATCTCTCCTATGAAAGGAGTGAAGAGGTTTGACAAGAAGGGGAAGCTCAGTCCCCGATATATCGGTCCTTACCGAATTCTTCGCCATTTCAAAAAGGTAGCTTACGAGCTTGAGTTGCCTTCAGACTTAGCTTCAGTGCACCCAGTGTTTCATGTCTCCTTGCTAAAGAAGTGCATAGGTGACCCAGCAATTGTGGTCCCTATAGAGGGTATAGATGTACAGAACAACCTCTCTTATAAAAAGATCCTAGTCAAAATTCTCGATCATCAGGTTTACAGACTGAGGAACAAAGAAATTCCTTTGGTCAACGTTCTTTGCGGAATCAGTTCATTGAGGGAGCTACTTGGGAAGCAGAAGCAGATATGCGAACCAAGTATCCTCACCTCTTCTCTGCATACTAAGATTAAGCTCAAGGTAACAATTTTCCTTGAATTTAATGAGTTCCATGCTCAGATTACCTTTATAACTCTGTATTGGTTCAGTTGCATAACATTCTCATATCATGCATAACTTTATGAAACGGCTTAGTCGTGTGTCATACCTCCAAAATTCAGTCATGCCTCAATTTTACATGTTCAATATGAAGACTCAGTATATTAGTAGTTTCAGTCATAAAATCATGCTTCAGTAGTGCATGTCCAGTATGTAAACTCAGTCTATCAGTATTCTCAGCTTAGTTAGTCTCATTCGAGGACGAATGTTCCAAAAGGGGAGATATTGTAAGACCCCACAAAATTCTAAGCTTAACTCAGTCCTTTAGAGCATGAAAAAAGGTCCTAGACTTAGAAATTTCACCATGTTTACACTTAGAATTATTTTAGCCCTCATAATGTGGCGATCTTATTTTATGACCCTTTTGACCTTGAAATGTCGATCCTTGGATTGAATCAAGATCAGGTGTGTCAGTAGGTCACTTCATAGGTCACTTCAGGTGAGTTTCAAATTTTTTCAAACCTTGTTTGAAACATGTTTGGGATTCCAAAACAGTGGATCGAAGTGATCTCGTTGCATCGATAGATATTTTTCCCCAGCTCTCAGTGCAAATTTCAGTGAGCCAACGCGATCTCGATGCATCGCATCAGCCATCGCATCGACCCTATCGACGCGGCGGTTTGTGCGTCGCTGGGCACGTTTTCAGTAATTAAAAGTCCGTGTCTAGAGGAGTATTTGGGTCATTTTTCATGTCTATTCATCCCCAAAAATACGAGATTTATCACTCCTAACGGCAAAATCCATTCATTATTCACAAATCCTCTCAAGAACAAACCCTAACCCCTCAAATTCAAGATTTAAGTCCCAAGAAATTCACCACAGCCTTTAGAGAATTGATTACCCAGGTATGTTGGGTGTTTATCTAAGGGTTTCCTTCCACCTTTGGAGTTCAAGAACCTCTTGTAAAATTTTAAGATGATTGTCTCCATGAATTTCATGTTGAGTTAAATTGTATTCATGATTATGATTTTTATTTGGGTTCTAACCCATGATTAATTACAAAATTCATGTGAATTAAATAACATGTGTGTAGTATTATGCAGTTTTATGTTGGAAACCCTTAAATTTGTGAGTTTGGAATTGTGATCATGATGCTTGCATGTTGACTAGCATTATGTGCATAAACTATGCCCCCCAAGTGTTTGATAAAATATTCATGTAATTTGAGTAGTGAAATCATATCATGTTAGCATGTATACAAGTTTATACCATGCAAGTGCTTGATAAAATACCTCAAAGAATAAATTGCGACAAAGTGTCTAGTTATCATGCTTTCAAGATTGTGCTATGTTTTACAATTTACACAATCGAGTCATGGGGGTGTCTAATACCGAATAATCCAGCTATTTACCTAGATTTACAGTAGTTACAGAATAGTCTCATTAGTGTCACAAATAATAATACTCAGTCCAGTTCAGTCAGTTAACAGAACTTAGTGAACTCAGTTCAGTTCAGTCAGACAGCATGATCAATAATGGTTCAGTCAAGCCTAGAACAGTCTAGAAATCAGTCCAGTGTCTATTCAGTTGGGAGTAGGAATCAGCATCGAGCGAACCCAGGGATGGGGGGCTTTTCTGTCAGAAAAGGGTTATACGCTTAGTAGCAATCCCTGCATTACAAAACTACATAGCCAGCATAGGTTAAGATATATTCTTGCCAGACTAGGGTTGATATATCTCGTATGAGTTTTTCTGCCAGCGAGGGTTGATGAAATGTCTTCCTACCAAAGAGGGTTAATTCACATCCATTGTTAGTATCGCTTGGCAAGGTGCTAACAGCCTTCCAACTGAGGTTCCAAGTTAGACTCTAACTCAGTTTGTAATCGGGGTATGTCGGTTAGATAAACACTCCTACAGTTACAGTTTTAGTTTCAGACACAGTATAAAAACCTCTGTTCAGTTTCAGAATCAAGACTATCAGATACAGTCACCCAGCTTAGCACGAAACTCAGTTCAGTTCCACAGAATTAGGACTGTCAGAAATAGTCACCCAGTTATCAGTAATTTAATTATCAGTGATCTCTATTTTAGTATTTATAGATTTACATGTAGCATTGCATAGTCTGTAATTGCAACAATTTCAGATATACAGGTACTCTCATTCGGTTATATTCATATTATTCAGTCAGTTATTGTTCATGCATATGAACCCATGCATATCAGCCTACCTCACTTAGCATACCAGTACATTTAAAGTACTGACACATACTTTTCTTTTATGCTATGATGTTTTATATCATAGGTTCAGACGCACGGGCTCCTGACCGTATTTAGGAGCCAAGATTTTTAGCAGCAAATATAGTGGTGAGTCCTCATAGTCCGAGAACAAAGTTATCATTTCACTATTTCAGTATTTAGTACATTGAGTAGTCAGATTTAGTTGAGGACTTGTCCCATCAACTCCATATTCAGATAGTTAAAGGCTATCAAACTAAATTATTTCAAACAGATGTTCATTTTTTTGTATTTATTTATGAGTATTCAATATTTGTTTTTTAGTGATGAACCTTATGGCAATTCCAGCCTAATTTTCGTATTTATTTCAGTAATATTATGCAATGCTCACAGCAGCTACCAGTCATGGGTTAGCTTGTGGTCCTTTGGGATTATGAGCACCGTATGACGTCCGGGGTGTAGACTCGGGACGTTACACCGGTCCATATGGGACTTAAGATACGCATAATGATCAGGCCCTAGTTCAGGTCGTAATAATGACCATCTGGTCCAGGGCTTTTAATTCTCTATCTGAAACATTGCCTCATTCACATCCTTTGCAGTAAAAGACACTAACAGCTACACTTTTGATCTATACTTAGCACTAAAACATTCTTCATAAGATTTTCGTTTGTCTTCACTCCATGCGCCACTTTCTTACCAAGTAAGTCCTGATAGAATGCAACAAATACTGAGCTATGTCTTCAGACTTTGTTTGCAAAATACCATGGTCATTCTTCACCTATATGACTGCTTGCTTCAACCTTTTGTGCTTAATCACAGAAAAAATAGCTTAATTTACTAACCAAGTAGCTTTACTTTGTTGTTGTAACTGCATCTCAATAAAGTAGGCACTTTTTCCTTTGTATAGATCTCTCCTTTTCTAGCATCTTCAATTCTTTGTTCAGAGGTTGAGCTTGCAGTTGTTGTTGAGCCACTTTCAGAAGATCCCTCTGAACAACTGCTTCCTTAGCTAGATTCTCAAAAGACTGGGCATTCGAACTTCTTAAATTTTTTCTTTTTGGCAACTATAACCTTTTTACCACCTACAACATTTTATATCCTCAGATGTCTATGGTCCATCCTACTCTTACTATATCAAGAAAATTAGAATGTTGTCCCCATACATTACAATACTTGAAGTACTTTTGCATGTGAAATCTCTCTTCTTGCAACATGATCTTTATAGGACAATGATCACTCATTATTTTTTGGCAAAAATACTTATATACTTATAGTCATACAGTTAATCCATTCCTCATTAATAAAGGCCCAATTAATTTTTGAATATACTCTATCTACTGCTTCCTTGTCACTCTAATTATATTTGTTCCCTTGATGTGTCAACTCACACTCTTCAACATATGTAGCAGAATTAACTATATTTGTCCAAGCCACTGTTGTACCCTATATTCTATCCTCAATTTGAAGAATATAATTAAAATCTCCCAATGCCTACCAAGGCAAATGACAGGTCTTGTGAACATTCAATAAGCTTTCCTATAAGGTCTTACTTTCTTCTTCTATATTCAATACACATACAAAAGACACCATAAACATTACCTGCAATGGGATGTACTGCACCTCACATGTTATCACTTGTACAGTGTTAGTCATAACTACTATTTTATAATAATCAGGTCTCTAGTTGATCATTATTCTCCCATTGTAGTGCTGATCCAGGTTATCTACATGTTTCCAATCGCTAAACATCCTCTGTGCAACTTCCTCCATTCTATTAACTTTTACTATAGTTTAAAGTACACCTACCATACCTACATTTTCTTCATTGTATATGAGCTTCCCCTCCTTCGGCTTATTAGGTCCATTCAGGCCTATAATATTCTAGCTTAAGAGATTAAACATTCCCATTATTGGGAATGAGGTTTCTCTCCTCACTCTTAGTAAATTAAAGACACTTTTTCCTATTAAAGTGGAGCCAATGCCTTCACAACTTATCTCTTGTTTCTTGGTTTGTATGGCTATTCTTCTTGGCATAACCTATTCTACATCCTTTGAAGTACTCTGTTGAACACTAGTTTCCTTCACTTTCGTCAACAACATGAACCTCTGTTGATTGCACTCACTTCTTATCTCGTCTAATTTTCTCTGGTTCAATCAACTGAAAGTTTTAACATTGTTCGCTTCATCCTCAACCTTTTTAGTAGTCTTTTTTTCCTGTCAACTCCTTCTAAGTGTCCATACTTCTGGAAATGTTTAAAGAGGATAGATATCCTTATATTACTTACCTTATGCTCTATCAATTGTCCCATTTGATTCCTAAAAGTAATGAGATCTAGCAGTTTGGTATCCATGCCTACCTCTACCATGAGCCTAGCAAAATTAAGACATGTTTTCCATTCAGTGTTTGATCCACCATTAGAGGCTTCCCACCAAGTTCCCTAACTTATTCAAACCCTTAGGTCTCTAGTATTTAAAATCCAAACTATGGAGTTCAATCTAAATTGAGATAGTACAAAGTTTATCGCTAGTAATTACATTTCAGTAGACCAAGCCTTTACGATGAAACACTAACTATTAAAATGGAATATCCCAGCTTGAAGCACTTTATTTTTCCTTACTTCTGTGTCAAATCTCACTAAGACCACCCCATTCTTCATCATCACAATCTTGTTTATTCCATGCTTCAACCAGATTCATTGGATGAACCCTTTAATCATCTCAAATGGAGGTTGAGCTCCCAAAACATAGAAAACAACAGAGTTTTTCTAGAATTCAATCTCTAAACTGATGTCTTCTAGGTCAATTTCACCAATATCTGACTTTCTATGGGTAATAGGGGAAACATATTCTAGTTTGAATCCAGCATTAACCACCTTCCGATGTCAAATTCCTCCCAAATAGATTTCTTATGCCCTGATTGAGCTTCCTCTTCTTCAACCACTTTAACCCATGACTTCCTACTTGCAGGAGAGTTGTTCGAATCTATAAGAAAATTTTGAGTAATTTCCACCCATTGCATTTGTGCTTCAGCTCGTTTCTATTGAAATTCCACTAGACTAGGTGTTGCTCATCTTATAGTCTCCTCCTTCAGCTCTGACGACTTTACAACCACCTTATTTTTTTATTTGAATTATTCAAGCTTTGACCCCCAAATTCCTCATTCGTAGTTACAGCTCAATTGAATTGATCACTACTGCCATCAAATTAGGTAATTTGTTTACCTTGCTGCCTTCCAATTTTGCTCGTCTGAGCCTCTTCTGCCATAATTGCATTCATTGACAGAACTCAAGCTCTCCTACCCATGGCAGGTGCACACTATTATCATGCACCTAAAGAGAGAAAGCTTTGATAGAAAGAGTTTTTCCAACACTCTATGTGTTGAGTTAAAATTTATGATTTATGGTAGTTACAAGTTGGAAATTGATTATAGCAAGGAAAGATACTTTACTAAAATTTGTCAAATTAAAGTTTCCAATAATAGTATGTCTTTTACATTTAACTTTTTGAGATTTATTAATCATTGTTTCGACTAATCTGAATAATGATTCGTGTTGTGTATAATTAGAGCCGGATTCAAAATTTAAAATTTATGGATTTATGTAATGAAATCAAATTGATTGTTAATAGTATAATAATAACAACATATCAAATGTAATCCCACAAGTAAGGGTATAAGAAGGGTAGATTGTATGAATACCTTACCCCGACCTTTGTGGGGTTGCCTGTTCTAATAGACCTTTGACTTAAAATAAATGTATTTGATACAGTACTTTAAGAAAAAAAAATAATAAGATAGTAATATACCCAAAAAAATTGCAATAACAGATAATATTACTACACAGTGGAAAGAAAAAGAGATGCAATAACTAAATAATACTATTAAAAAGAAATAATAGTATACATACAAGGTATGGACAAACTATTGGGTTCATGTGAACCCATAATTAGGCATCTAGATCTTGCCCAACATCCCATTAAAGGTGGAAGCACAGTCTATCAAAATTTTTTCATTATCAAGTCTCGAACTCGAAATATTTGATTAAAGATTGATCACATTCATATCTCACCACATCCTTGGGTGATCATTTGCTAGAGTATAATCATTAAGGGTGACATATAGCGAGGGCTTTAGACTGATGATAGTATAAAGTCGCAAAAATGTTCTCTATTTCTAATGTAAAAAGCTCTCACTAAAACCACCATGGATATCGATCAGCCACTCCAGCAACCTATACCCATAGTCCATGTAAATCCCAAAGTAGATCCCTCTGTATATTCCTGTACAAATCCAACCTCCGCTCAGAAGCTACTTCAAAATGATTTTTTCCTAAATTTGGTCGATACTCTGGAGGCAACACCGACCTTCAAGATGAGACTACCCCTGCAAATTCTGAAGAAAATTTTATCTCGATATCAACACCAGACAAATTACGATTGTATTTTCCCTGGCAGACATCTTTGATTGTTAAGTTAGTGGGTCGAAAATTGGGTTACCAAATCCCAAAGAAGAAGCTACAACAATTATGAAAATCTTAGGAGGAATTAAACTTGATGGATTTGGGTTATGATTTATTCCTAATTAAATTTACCCAAGTACAAAATATGCTACACGCTCTACACGATGGGTTGTGGTTTATCTACAACAATTTTCTCTCTGTTAAAAAATGGGAACCCAATTTGTGGCATCTCAAGATCGGCTTGCCCATTCTACAATTTGGGTCCATCTTCCTAAGCTACCTACGGAGTTCAACGATATGGATGTCCTTCATAAGGTTGATGCCAAAATTGGAGTTCTGCTAAAAGTGGATACTTGCACATCAACAACTTTGAGAGATAGATATGCTCATTTGTGTGTTCAAGTACCTTTGGAACAACCACTACTCCATCATCTATACATAGGATCGCATAAACAAATTATTTGGTATGACTACCTTTTTATTGTGTACTGATCGTGGATGACTTGGACACACCATCCATTGCCCATATTAAACACCTTTGCATGAGCTCGCCAAGAAAAAAGTTAATGAAGGAAAATTACAATCTACTGAGGCAGTGAAAGGGAAACAAAGAAATAAATAAGATGATAAGGGTTGGCAATTGATCCATTTCCCTAGGCGGTCGTCGCGCCATTCATCGAAAAAAGAAAGAGGAAACTTCCAAGAATTAGCTAAAAGGCCTAATGGGCCATTGCAGGTCAGTAGTGGGACATTTATGGACAATGGTACACAGGTAAAAGGGGTTAATTATTCATCTCCATGGGCCCAGGTGCCCAATACCCATTGATTTAGTTTCTCCTTGCGATGACTCTTATACCCCTAAATACTTAAATAATATTTCTAATGAAAATCTTTTATGTCTCCTTGGGGAAATTAAAAATGAGTCCATTGACTTCTCTTTATCTGTACCAAATCTGCCCACTTTAAAAGATTTAAATATTAGTGACTCATCTTCTTACCTTTGTATAAATATCACGACCCCACTTCCTCTATATTCTACTACTGATAGGCCTCCCATGATGAGTTTTGCTCTTCACACGTGAACATCATGTATGAGAACAAAAATTCTCCGCACGTAACCTCAATTTTAAATTCACCCGTAGACATTCTTCATGTTCACCTTTATAATGATTACTATGCACGTGATGACAATAATCTGTTAAATCCTCAAATTTCACCTTCTCCAATTCTCTTTGCAGAAAGTCATGTTTCTGAACCCAATCTATATCTCTCTATAAATCATGACTCATACTCAAAATTGTCCATTCAAGGGTCTTCATATTTATCACAGTCCGCCATATCCAGTATGACGTGTCAGCCAACATTGTCTGACAATGGAATAATGGAACGACTAATTTTCTTACCAAATTTACATATTAATGAATTCGATTCCTCTCTAACTACCCCAGTCATGGCTGGAGGTTGCGCTAACAGGTCATTTACTCATATTCACCATGAAAGTGAATGGACAAGAATGTCTTGTACTAATTTAAAACCATCGCGACCTAGCTCAAATAATAATAGAAGAGATGATGATAGGAATGAAAGTTTTCAATGGTCCTCCAACTACAAGCCAATCTCTCCTGCCACTCATGATCTACACCCCACAAAGGGAGGAAATAGCCCCATTGATACAACCTCATGTGATAGGTGTGGCGATGGATACCGAGTCATAAGTTCACCCTGTTCCTCTTAGCTCTTTTCCGACTCTAACAACGTCAAACACGGAAGAAGGAACGAGCATAACATCTACCTTCCTGGGTTAGGTACGAGTATTCCTTCTCAAAGAACTGTGTAAAAAAATAAGCATAAATTATCCCCAAAATATGTACATGTGCTCAATTCATGTAAGGCCTACCCTTAATCCAGATGTGGGGAAATATTCTCTAATTATGAGTCCCTCCCTAAGGCACACTGACCTTTTACATTCCTCTTTCGGAAGGCCTCTTACGTTTAATCATCCAATGAATTTTCTTATTTGGAACTATAGAGGATTCCCTAGAATTTAAGCTTCACTTTAAGGAACTCCTTGACTTACATAAGCCTGCTTTGGTGGTCTTTTTAGAAACCCATAGGACAAACCATCAGACTATGACTTATGAGTTTTATTTCTCAAATATTTTTGCTATCCCGGCTTTGAGACAATCAAGAAGAATAGCTATACTTAGGCAAGATGACCTTTTAAATGTTAAGGATATCGCTCTGACTCATCAATAAATTCACTATATGATTCAGGTATTCCCCTTCCTAAATAAATGGTTATTTTCAGCTTTTTATGCTTATAATCATAAGTACAAAAGACTGTGTCTTTGGGAGAATCTAAAATATGTGGCTGACTCATTTAGGATGCCATGGTTAATGGGTGGAGATTTTAATGAAATTTGTAAATCCACAGAAAAATTTGTAGGTTTACCAATAAATTTCTGTAGAGCTAATAAATTTTCCTAGTGCTTAGATTACTATCATATGATTGACCTGGGTTTTTCTGGCAGTAAATACACTTGGTTAAATATGAGTAGGAATAACAGTAATCTCAAACGCCTTGATAGGTTTGAAGCTAACAATTATTGGTTACAATTATTTTTGAATGCTCGATTAGTCACCTCTACCGCACTCTCTTTCCAATTAACTACCCCTATTGTTGTGTCACATAAACCTTTCAGACTGGAAACCATTTGGACTGCACATCCTCAACTTTCATCAGTCATTACTGTCACACCCCTTTTTTACAAGAAAAATTATATTTTTAAGTTTGGAAAGGATTTTTATTATTAAGTGACAAAAGATAAAGTTTGTTTCGAAAAGGAATTTAATAATCAAAACTCAGAGTCATCACTTGGTATAAATATAGTGTGCTAGGTCACCATTGGAAATCCTTTTTAAAATGGTTTGACTCTAAAAACTGATCCATGAACAGAGATTCCGATTAAGAAATTCTGTTGACCGAGGGGAACGTGTTAGGTACCCCTTGATGCCGTGGTTCGACCACAGTCACTTCGTGGAGTATATCGGCTAGTCTGACGCTAAGAAGTGAATAAGCCACATAATACACACAAAACAAACAAACAAATAAACCAAACAAAATAATTCCAAAAAATAGTATCCAGTCCAATTATTACAAACAAAAATAAAAATATTGAAATAAAACCTAAACTATTCTAACAATCCTACACTATGTTTTACCCTATGCATCGGGCCTTGATCATGAACCTCCTTTGCATATATGATACTTCGGAGAATACCTTGGTGAATAAGTAGAAAGGGTATTGGGGCATTTCCCGGCTAAATAAATACATTTACCAATTTCAACCGACAAAATGAAACAATCTCAAGCACAAAATTCAATCATTCCACAATCATCAATTTTTACATTTTGCCTACCCAACTTAAGATTTGCCTATTAAATTTTGGTCTAAGGCATGATACTATCGGGTTTGACAAATTAACACTTATTTCAAATCTACCAATTAATCAACTCAAAAATATATGTGCCTTTATCAGTTTCAATTCTCCTTCCGAGTTTCATCTTCAATCATTGATTAAACTAATTCTTCAGACTATCAACTCAATTTCTCTTTTCAATTTTCAAATGTCCAAATCCAACAACCAAGCACATACACACAACAATCATAGCATCAACACATCATATAAAGATAAAATAAAAGAAGAATAGAGTTGAAGAATTGAACCTCAATCGACGATTTTATTTTGATCAAACCAGATTACATGATTTGGGTGCCTCCGAACCTCAAACCAGACCCAAACTTAATAAACCTCGGTCTCAAACTCGGTTTAATCACCAAATCAAGCCAAAAATATTGAAATAACAACAACTTGCAACAGATTTTGCCTAAACTGGATTGGAATCAAAGTTTCACTAGATTAGCTTTATTTTTGTGGACTAACTGTGACTTTGTTGCTGACTTCCCATGGGTTTGGACTATTTTGGTCAGGTTTGATGCATTTCTAGTGAGATGTTCCATCGTCGGAACAACGACAATGGCGGTAGACTGCTGCAGCTAATTTTGGCAGCAGGTTTATGAATTTTGGGTGGTTGATGAGGCAGGTTCCAGCGTCGCCCAGTGGATATTACTTTGATGATGGGATTGTATTACCGGTGGAGATGCATTTTTGGTAAAATTTAGCTGGAAAACTAGAACTCCTTCCTCATGCAATTTCTCTCTTTCTCTTAATGCTTTTTCCTTTGTCGATATTTTCTCTCCTGATTCCCCTTACTGTATGCATACTTTTATTACTGTGTGTGTGTTCACTGTGTGGTGTAAATTGTAAGTATCCATGAGAGTATGTGTAGGCAGTGTATAAGTGATGAATGGAAAAATGGAGCCTCTCTCTATGTCTTGCTGAATCTCCTAGTATATATGATAGTATGCGTATATATCAATATTGTGTGAGGTGTGTATGAGAAATGTGAATTAGGGTGGGGTGCACATGGGTAGGGGGTATGTGGGGATAGGGGTATAGGTTGTTTTTTTTTTACGGTGAGGTGTCCCAATTTATTAAAAATTTGTTGGGTTTTGCTATTGTGTGGAACTTATCACATGCGTGAAGGTACATGGTAAGATGGGGTAAAAATGGTAAAAAAAATAATTTCGAGGAGGAATAAAATTACGTGTCTACATCATGTCCCTATTTGGGTGTAAACATAAAGTATTTTCAGAAAAAGAAGTAGACAACGAGATAGAATTTTGTCCTAACTGTTATTCAAAAGAAAGAAACAGAAGAAAAGAGGAAAACCGAGTCTTGATTTTGAGCATCCTTCCTATCCCAAGTTGTGTAGGAGTCAAAGCACATGTAGCTTCAGGGTTGACAAGGAGGGGGGCTATATCGAGTTGGAGAATCGAGTTAGGTCCATCTAGGTTCTGATCTGCGGCTCTGTCGTTACATCAAAAATGAAAATTACAAGTTAAAAGAAAAAAAATTACAAAAGACCTATCTATGCAGCTTCTCTGGACTCTTGACTTGAGTCTCTGATGTTTTCCAATTTGATAAAAGATCTGATCATCTTTGGGTTGAACTTGAGAATAGATTCTTTCTCCATATAAAATTTGATATTGAAGATGAACTCACAAATTAACCGTGTAAAGTGGTTGGTATTTCTGAATTTAATCATGAATTTGAAAATCTTCACACTATTCTCCAAGCGAGCTCCTGGCTTACAATTTATTCAACTTGTTGCTTGGCTTTTAAATTTCTTTACCCTATTCTCCAGGCGAGTTTTTGACTTTCAATTTCATCATCCTGTTCTTTAGGCGGGCTCCTGACTTTCAATTTCATCACCCTATTTTTCGGCGGGCTCCTGACTTTCAATTTTATTACCCTGTTCTTCAAGCGGGCTCCTGACTTGCAATTTCATCACCTTATTCTTCAGGCGGGCTCCTGACTTACAATTTCATCACCCTGTTCTTTAGATGGGCTCCTGACTTGCTATTTCATCACCCTATTCTTTATATGGGATCCTGACTTGCTATTTCATCACCCTGTTCTTCAGGTGGACTCCCGACTTTCTATTTCATCACCTTGTTTTTCAGGCAGGTTCCTAAAATCAAAGTCAAAACTAGACAAAAATTATCCCAAACAAAGATTATGATAAAGAAAGATTTTATTTTCTAGAAAAATATACTCATTTTCTAGGAGGGTCCTAAAGTGAAGTTCCAAATGACAGAAATTGAATTTTTCTTTTTTCCTCAGTTTACCATTAAAAAGCTTTTGCGGATGTCAAACCCGAACAAAATTAATTGAAAAATGCATAATGCAAAGATAAATCAAGATTCTAATCAACAAATATATCTTTTGAGGATAAAATTGAATGATCGAGACCAACAAGTCCATCTCTTAAGAGGAAAAATGAAATATTCTTACTAAAAGTGCATCTTTTAGGATTAACAACTCAAATTAGGAAGTCCACCTCCTATTCATGAGACATGAAAGACCAAAATTAGAGAATGTGTCTCTTAGGGGTACAAGATGATGAGTTTTACCATAATTGTGATTATCAAACCTGTACAGTAACACTGCTCTTGCATTTGTAGAAATGAGAAATTGCACCTCTGGATATTTACGCTTTGAAGCCTTTGATTAGAAGATAGCAACTGTTCCTGTTTTATACAAAGAAAACTTATGAGTTTAAAACAGGGTGGTTGGCTTACGACTTTGAGTTTTGAGGTGATTTCTCATGCACTTGTCTTGATGCACCATTGACCCAAACTTATATAATTAAAAGTGACTCAAAAACAAGCACAATATCTCTATTTTGCTATTTCTCTCCGATAAATTCTTTGAGCCTTGGTATTTCCTCGATTTCCCAAACTTGTTTTCTGATAAAACTTTCTGCTTGTCTTGTTTTAACTTACAATCATGTTTCTTTCATATCCTGTTCTTTGTCTTGCTTTGTGCTATTGAAGAAGTTGATAGCAAGATTTAAAATCCTTTCTCACTTGTTTTGACATGGACTTGACTTAAAGACAAGAGAAAAAATGACAATAATTTTTATTTGGATAACGGACACAAGAAAATAGAAAATAACAGTCAACACTAATAATTATGACATGCATTTTGGATTAAGCTGTCTGATCTTTCCATTTAAACTTTCCACCAATTGTTGTTGAGTTAATGGTCTTGAAACTGAGTTGCTTCCTTAGGTCAATTACACTTATAGACCTCATTCAGCTAGTGATATATTAAAGGGTTTTCGCCAACAAGCCTCTCTCAATGTTCTTTCTCTCAGCTCATCATTGTCTTATTGTGCCCGTGAGGATTTTCACCAATGAGACACTGTCATTTTCATTTCTCTCAGCTCGTCATCGTCTTATGGTGCCCGTGAGGGTTTTCACCAATAAGTCTCTCTCATTTTTATGTCTCTCAACTTACCATCATCTTATGGTGCCCGAAAGGGTTTTCACCAATAAGACTCTTATTTTATTTCTCTCCCGATTCCTTATGCGAAGGAAGACAAGTAGTTCCCAAAATGCATCATCATATCCATTGCATGCTTAGCCTTAAATTTCTCAAAGATTGATCTAAAGGTCTTTTTTTTGGTTGTAACTTGGCTTTTGGATAAGGTTAGAAAGAAAGGATGGCATGAGACCCAAGCGACACCTGAAGTGGGATGGAACTTACAACTTTGGAATCGACTCAAACAATGAAGATTAACTCATGCCCAAATTTTTTTGACTGGACAACTCTAATTTTTTTATTTGGTTGGACCGAGCCCAGAGTAGGAAACCTACATATCTCCCCCTCAAGAAAGGAGAATCAGGTTATACGTAGTTCCGACAACTTGTTTTGCTTGATTCTGACTTCTCTTTTTTTCATTGACTTTTTTTTATCTTGGGGACTTTTTCTGAATCTATTTTTTGACAATCTTCTTTTTTCTTTCTTTTTGGACATATTTCTCTTTTTTTAAAAAAAAATTTCTGACTCTATTCTCTTGCTCCACACGTTTCTTTTGAGCTTTGCTAACTCTATCTCGATTTCAAAAAAGGGGTATGAAAGAAAATAACAATAAAGCTCAAATAGGGTAAACAAAGAATGAAAAATGTTTGGATAGCAGAATGAAATGCCTTCGTCATATCAATTCTTGAAAATGCAAGTACACATTATGCCATATAAAGTGAAAGATGAAGATCATTTGTGACACTTTAACAACACTAACTTTAACTGAGCCTATGTGCCACTTCTTATTCTACACTTGTCAAATATACAAACCCACCTTTGTTGTACAACCCTCACATCAAATGACTCATGCTTTTGTGGAGCTTATTATCTTTCTGTTTCTCTTGATATAGGGATCGCGCGTTTACTATTTGACCTAATTGAGATATGCTAATCAATTGATGACCAAGTTATTCTTGTGATTCTCAAAATAATTGCCTTAATTTTGAAATAAGGTTTCAACGTGGTCACCAAATGTCTCAACACTTTAACAATTTCTCAGATGCCCTTTTTTTCTAACTTTAGCCCTCCGATTCAGTGTTTCATGATTAAACTGAATTTTAAGATCTGGCTGAAATTTCGCAAGCATATCATAACACTAGAATCAACATAAAATATATTGTGTAAAGAAGACAACAAACAACTTAAAATAAGACAAAACAACAAAGACACCATATTTCATTAAAAGAAAAGATAGATGGGTTTAAATGAAAATGACAGAGGAACAAAACAAGATAGATTTCAAACTACAACCCTGAAATAATTCAATAATAAAAAGAAAAATAAAACAAACTACCAACAATCATTCCAAGTAAGGAAAGGAGTGACTTCCCAATTGCTAAGCATATCTTAGCCACTGATTTGAACATCATCATGACTAGAACTTTCATCACTATCACTGTTCTGCACCACAATCAATTTACCTTGAGTTATATTTTTAATTTCTCTTTTCAAAGCATGAAAATCTTCAATACTATGACCCTGACTATTAGAATTATATGTGAAGTTGAAGGATGACTCTGAGGAGTTAGTGCGCGCCATTGTAAGGAAGAAGGGAGTTGAACATATGGATGTGCAATATATACTGGATATGGAGGTGGAGAAATGGAGTATAATGGACTTTGAGAGTGATTTTAGAGATCTTAGGTATGAACTTGGGCTTGAGACTAAGGATAATGACGACGTGATCTTCTTGGACGTTCCCATTGTCCAACTACAATAGCAGTTGCATCTCCCTCATTCTTCTTCCCTCCAGTTTTCCTTAATTGATTGTAATATCATCCCAAATATTTTACGAATTCCTTGTGTCCATCATGATCCTTAAATTTTGATATCTCAAGGTTTAGAGAAAGGTTAATACTTGGAGACATGCCCCAGCTTTTATATGAAATATCTTCTTTACCCGCAAGTCCTAGGAAACTTTTAATAGCATTTTTTGCACTCTTCATTTTTTCAACCATTTTCTCTGGCTCTTCTGACACACTAGGCTTCTTGTTAAGAAATTTTGGTGACCCCGTTAACTTAAAAGTAGGCTTAGGAGTATAGAAATGATCACCAAGAGTATTGAACATGGGTCCTCTATCAGCATGGGGAAGCACAATTGCTGAGTGGATAACTAATGTGGAAGCCTCAGTAGAGGATTGAGCAACAAAATCACAGATGACTTGTAATGTTGTGAAGGTAGTAGGCTTATCCTGAGGATCTAGAGACTGAGTGGTGAAAGTATTAGGATGCAGTTGAGGAATAAATTTGGAGACATGTTGTGTGCATCAACAATAGTAGGAAAATGACTTTGCGATTTTGGTGGAAAACTCAAGGTATTTGTAAGATCAATAGTGGGATATGGAGGAGGAGGTAACCCACTGGCCCAAGCTCGGTACATTTCTGTCATATGTTGTCTTAGTCTCAAAATATCTTGCTTTAAACTCTCATTTTGCTGACTCTTTGTTTGATCCATGATGTCACTTTCTATATCCTTGTTGGACACAACTAACCCTTCCTTAGATTTGGTGTGATGTGGAGGACCAGCTACAATGCCACAATACCGCAAATCAACCACCTTAAACTAACTGAACAAGAGATAATAAATGTGTTAGCGTTCAATCCTTTCCCAAAACCTTTTTCTTTTTCCTTTTCTTTGGAAAAGATCACCGAACTCAAGAAGGGCGCCTACGTATCTCACTCTCGAAAGAGGAGAATCAGGTGTGCGCAAGTCATGAAACGTGACCAAAAATGGCCAATCAAACTTTTTTCTTTTTCTTGAAACTTTTGAAGAATAGAAAAATAATAAATTTTCAAAATAATTGACGAAAATCTTTTTGAATTTTTCAAGTTTAAATCCCCTATGCAAAATGAAACTTCTGAATGCCAATAGAAAATCATTTTGGGTTTTCGCTTTTGAATTTCATATGAAAATGAAACTTGAAACTATTAAAGTAAAATCATTTTGTAGTTTTCTTTTACGTATGTATACAAAACACCTACTCTAAATTAAGAGATTTTTTTTTTAAAATTTTAAATAAGGTCACCGAACCCACGAAGGGATACCTATATATCTCACTAGAAGAATCGGGTGTGCGTAGTTCATCCAAATTGGACAATTAAGAATTAAATTACAAACTAAACCTTCACTTAAGAGACATGAACAAAGACAGACGATGAAAAACGTCAATAAAATCCTTTTGAGTTTTTAATTTGACACTTCACATAAAACTGACATCAACAACTACGAAAAGAAAATATTTTTGGCATTTTTGTTATATGCAATGTACAAAACTTCTACTATTTTTTTGAATTTTTATTTTATAGAATGCTCCTATTGAAAAAAAACTTTTAAAATTTTTGGATTGTGAAAAACAAAAGTCAAAACGAACTCTAAAAACTATGAAACTTTTTTTTGACTCATTTTTTTTAACCTTTTCCTATCCTAAACACAATCTTTCCCTTAATTCTGGCACAGGCTTACCCAAATTAGTTCGTCAAATAACCCTATTACCCTCAAAGATGCAACAATTAGCACGTAGGAATGCTTTATGGGTAAGTCTACTACAAAGGACCAAGTGGGTCCTGCTAGGTCTAAATATGATGCAGATAAGCATGACCTAAAGGCTGACCTAGGCTAGGCCCACTAATAAGGCTGTTCAGGGAAGCGTATGGTGGGTAGTGGCTGCGATAGCTTTTCACCTACTCCATATACCCAACGGCTCCCACTCCTGAAATACGGGTGACTCTACTGGAGTTTATGTACACACATGTACTACGGGACTTGTTGTGAAAGAATGACTCGGGGTAATGCACATGATGCCAGATATAAAGCAGTAACACATAAGAGAAAAACTATAAACACATAGTATGTAAGCACTCAACAATGATAAAACAATAACACATGATAACATAAGCAAGACGTCTATACACCTATAGTGTCACACTAAACTGATACAGCTCAAAAAATAAGCTCGAATTCTGAAAAATCCCCAGCAGAGTCGCCAAAGCTATCACACCCCTTTTTTTTTACCAAAAAAATTATATTTTAAGTTTGAAAAGGATTTTATTATTAAGTGACAAAATATAAAGTTTGTTTCGAAAATGACTTTAATAATCAAAACTCAGAGTCACCACTTGGCATAAATCTGGTGTGCCAAGTCACCTTTAGAAATCCTTTTCAAAATGGTTTGACTCTAAAAACTGATCCACAAATAGATATTCCGATTAAGGAATTCTATTGACCGAGGAGAAGGTGTTAGGCACCCCTCGATCCCGTGGTTTGACCACGGTCACTTTGTGGAGTATATCGGCTAGTCTAACGCTATGAAGTGAATAAACCACATAAAACATACAAAACAAACGTACAACAAACCAAACCAAACAAGTCTAAAAAATAGTGTCCAATCCAATTATTACAAATCAAAATAAAAAAGTTGAAATGAAACCTAAACTATTCTAGCTATCCTACACTATGCTTTACCCGATACCTCGGACCTTGATCACGAACCTCCTTTGCGTACACAATACTTTGGGGCACATAACTCGGTGAATAAGTAGAAATGGCCTTAGGGCATTCCATAGCTAAATGAATACATTTACCATTTCAAGCGACAAAATGAAAAAATCTCAAGCACAAAATTCAATCATTCCACAATCGTCAAGTTCTATATTTTTCCTATCCAACTTAAGATTTGCCTATTAAATCTTGGTCTAAGGAATGATACAATCGGATTTGACAAATTAACATTTATTTTAAATCTACCAATTAATCAACTCAAACTGATATGCGCTTTTATCAGTTTTAATTCTCATCCCGAGTTTCATCTTCAATCACTGATTAAACTGATTCTTTGGACTATTAACTCAATTTCTCTTTTTAATTTTCAAACATTCGAATCCAATAAACAAGCACATACACACAATAAGAAAGCACATACACACAATAATCATAGCATCAACACATCATATAAAGATAAAATAAAAGAAGTATAGAGTTGAAGAATTGGACCTCAATCGATGATTTTATTTCGATCAAATCTGATTACTTGATTCGGGCGCCGCCGGACCTCAAACTAGACCTAAACTCGACAAACCTCGATCTCGAACGCAGTTTAATCACCAAATCAGGCCAAAAATATTAAAATAACGACAACCTACAACAAATTTTGCCTAAACGGGATTGGAATCAGAGTTTCACCATATTAGCTTCATTTTTGTGGACTAGATGTGACATTGTTGCTGACTTCCTAACGGTTTTGGATTGTTTTGGTTAGTTTTGATGCATTTTTGGTAAGATGTTTCGTCGTAGGAATAGCGACAACAGCGGTGGATTGCTGCAGCTGATTTTGGCCACTGGTTTATAAATTTTGGGTCATTGATAAGGTTGGTTCCAGTGTCACCTAATAGGGATTGCTTCACTGGTGGAGATGCGTTTCTGGAAAAATTTAACCAGAAAACCAGAACTCCTTCCCCACACAATTTCTCTCTCTCTCTCTCTCTCTCGATGTTTTCTGCTTTGCCGGTATTTTCTCTCCCAATTCCCTTCACTGTATGCATATTTTTACTATTGTGTGTGTGTGTGTTCACTATTTGGTATAAATTATGAGTATCCATAAGAGTGTGTGTAGGCAGTGTATGAGTGATGAATGAAAAAATGAAGCCTTTTCTATGTCTTGCTGAATCTCCTAGTATATATGACTGTGTATGTATATATCAGTACTGTATGAGGTGTATGTAAGAAACGAGAATTGGGGTGGGGTGCACATGGGTAGGGGGTATTTGGGGGTAGGAGTATAGGTTGTTATTTATGTTACGGTGAGGTGTCCCATGTTCTTAAAAATTTGTTGGATTTGTTATTGTGTGGAACTTATCACATAGGTGAAGTTACGTGGTAAGATGGGGTAAAAATGGTAAAAAAAATAATTTCGAGGAGGGACAAAATTACGTCTACAATTATAGACTCTTGGCTTAGATGAATAATGCTCTGTTGCCCTCCATATCACGCTTTCAGTCCCATGTATACATATGGAACAAAGGGGTATTTGAAAATATTTTTACTAAGAAAAGGCACATCCTAAGCCGATTAGGAGGAATCCAAAAGTCACCTTACTGCCCAACGAGCAATTTCCTCTAAAACCTTGAAGCTTTCCTTACACGAGAATTAAATAAGTTGCTTCAATCTGAACATAAATTTTGGAAACTGAAATCACATAATCCATTGGCTTAATAATGTTGATGCGTATACTAAATTCTACCATATGACCATTATTCATCGAAGGCACAAAAATAGAATCTTCGCTCTCCGAGATCCAGTAGGAAATTGGATCATGGATAGGAAGGATGTCTAAGACCATGTGACTTCTTTCTTCTTGAGACTTTACTCAATAGTTCTTACGTATTCTACTAGACATCTCCACTAAGCATGCAACCACTTTGTCCCTAATATGGATTCAGATTATTTATAAAGATTTGTTTCTTATAAGGAAATAGTTGACTCGGTCTTTTCCTTCAATCCCTACAAATCTCCAGGTCCTAATGTCATCCATCCTTCTTTTTCCAAAAAATATTAGGACCTAGTTCACTTCTTTATCGAAAAGTTCTGCTCTAATGTCTGCAGACTCTAGAGAATTCCAAAGGAAATAAATAATACTTTTATTTGCCTCATTCCTAAAATCCCAAATCTTACATCAATTACTCAGTATAGACGCATTAGCCTTTGTAATACGACCTACAAGATCATTGTCAAATGGATTAATCCTCTTCTTAAGGACCTAATTGGGCAAGCTCAATCAAGATTTTTGGCAAACCGTAGAGCTTCTGATAATGCAATGCTTGTAAAGAGTTCCTGCACCTTCTCCATAATACCAAATATAGGTAAAGATACATGTTGGCAAAGATTGATCTCGATAAAGCTTTTGATCGATTAGAATGGTCTTTCATTCACCATACCCTCCTTTATTATAGATTCCCTCAAAAGTTGGTGAATCTTACCATGTCCTGTATTTCCACTACTCCAGTTTCAATTCTAATCATGGCTCGACTACCTCTTTCTTTTTGTCTTCCAAAGGAATCCGCCAAGGAGATCCTCGGTCTCCTTATTTATTTATTTATATTGTGCATGGAGAGACTCTATTGCAAAATTGACTTGCAGTCGATAACTAACTTTGGAGTCCTATTAAAATTACTGCTCGTGCACCTTCTATTTCTTATTTACTGTTTGTTGATGACATTATTCTTTATGCAATTGTTGACTCTATCTCTTGTGCCTCCATTTTAACAATATTTAAGCATTTTGAGTCAGTATCAAAATAAAAAGTAAATTTGGCTAAATCATATTCTTTTCCAAAACTGTTCCTCTCCTTGCCAAGGAAGATGCGATCCATGACCTTAATATCCAAGAGGGACACAAATTTGGAAAATATTTAGGCTTTTTTATGTTCATGTCAAAGACAACCAAACAATATTTTCAATTTTGTCTGGATAATTTTAAAAATCATTTGGCTGGCCAGAAAACTACTTTCCTCAATGTTGCCGGGAGAACGACTCTTACCCAATCAACTCTTAACAGTTTCCCCAGCGATGTCTTGTTTCTTTTGCAACTCCCAAGGTATGTTATTACAAAAATGGAAGCCTATGAATGAAATTTCCTTTGGGGTGACACTCCAACCCAAGAAAAAATTCACCTCCTTAAATGAAATGATATTATGAAACCCAAAGACATTGGGGGATAGGTATCAAGGGCTAATACATAAAAACTTAGCCCTCTTGGCATCCTCTACTTGATGCGTTTTTCATTCCAAATCCCCCTAGGCAGATGTTCTACGATCCAAGTACTTATAACGTAAAGGAGTCAACTCAAGAATTTTGAAGGCCCTCAGGATAAGGTGGACTCAATGTCAAATAGGGCTCTAATGGAAACCTGCAAATGGCAAACATATAAATTTCTTCTGTAATCCATGGATTGGGCCAAACTGTTCTATTCGCAGTCTCATTCAAAGCCCTCTCCAGAGGCATGCCAAGATTGCTTGCTATAGCGCAGATAATTATTAATTTTTTTTTCACAGATTTTCTTTGATCTTCAGCTAACCATAAATTCCTAAATCGAATCAATTCATTTTCCATGCTATGATCTCTCCTCTGCAGACAGGATAATCTGGGGACTTGCAAATACTAAAGTTTTTACTGTTGCCTCCTTTTACGTTGCTTTAACTAAAAAGGTGTACCGTCCGACAAATGTGATGTAGATTTTTTGTTGATCTGGAAGCTAAGCATTCTGACAAATCTTAGACATTTCATGTGGATTACAAATTACAGTCGCCTCCCTACCGCCTCTTACCTGCATTACACCCACTGTTTTTTCTCCCCACTGTGTCCCCTTTATCTTTTTTCCCCTGAAATGGTCATCCATCTCTTTTTAAATTGTAAGTCGATAGAGTCACTTTAGTTGGAACTAGGCATCTCCTCACAAATTGACAGCCTTATGTACACTCTTACGGATCCTCACCCTCAATTCTGGCTCCGAAGGTATCTTAAAATAAAACTTCACAAATCTTTATTTCTAACCATACCTACAAAGGTTATCCTCAGTTATTACGTATGGTCAATCTGGATAGGCCGTAACAAATGCACCTTCGAGGGTTTGCAATTTCAAATTAAACTAGCATTTGTATTATCCCTTGCAACAAAATTTTGGTTCTTGGCAGGAAAGACAAAACCTGCAAAGCATGTTATCCCTATGTATGTTAAATGGAAACCACTAGCACATGACTTCACAATGCTTAATATAGATGGGACCTTTAATCTTGGAATTGATCATGCATTTATAGCTGGAGTCTTTAGAAACTATAATGAAGCCTGACTTTTAGGATTTATTACTCAGGTGTCCACTTAGACCCTTTAGAGGCTGAACTCCATGCTCTCTTGCTAGGCCTATCGGTAGCATTCAAATCCCATTTCGCCTCGCTAGAAATAAATCTAGATTGTTAGCAATTAGTTAATCTCCTGTAAGAATCATCCCATGCTAACTCATCTTTACTCTCTGACTACAGATACCTGCTTCTAGCTCTGGGTAAACTGCGGTAAAGCACATCTATAGAGAACATAATAAGTTGGCAGACGCGTTGGCAATAATGAATGTACATAATACTACTGCTGAACCTTTAATGTTTTGGGACCCTTCTCCATCCATAAAGGATATTTTGGAAGCGGATATAAATGGAGGGCTAAATACTAGAAGAATTAGGAATAGAATAAATGCAGGGGCTTTGTATAATAGTGCAGATAGAAATGCTACTACTAGTGCCAATGCTTGTATAGTGGCCCTACCACAAACTACCTCTTTGTAGGTTATGCTTACTTAAATAATATAATATAATCATCTATTTACGAAAAAAAGGTGGCAATATATAGATTGATAGAAATACAAATCAGTCTCTGGAGAGAATTAAAATGATTTTAGACATTGTTACATCACTTGTATTAACACAACAAACAATACTACAACAACATACCCAGTAGGTTCCCACGTGTGGGGTCTGGAGATGGTAGGATGTGCGCAAACCTTACCAGTACCTCGTAGAGTTAGAGAGGCTGTTTCTACAAGACCCTCGACCCCAACATAACAATCAATAAACTACATTGTTGGAAACTTGAAATTTTGATAAATGAAAATATGAATGAAACAAGTTGATATACGTGTTCCACTGATCCGACAAGTTCAAGAGTGCAGTCTACAGTATAAATAATTAAAAATTAGAATATGAGTTAAATCAGTGCAACTGAAAACTTCAACTTACTAATTACGTGGGGAATAGAACAAGTTGAATTTGATTCAAACACTTGATGATAAGGGAAAGCAAGTTGAGTTGAAAAGGAGTCCTATGTGAAGAAGTAGTTTCACTTCTGAGTATATCCTTAAGAGTCCTATGTGTAGAAGGACAAAGATTCTAAAAATTGAAGAAGTCTATGCAAAACGTACAATTTGAAGGACTCTTTGGAGAGTTAGAATTTGACTACAACACTAAGGACAAGAGTTGGAATTGAAGAAGGGGTCTCACTTGAAGTAAAACTCTATGCAATGAGAGTTCTGATTGAAAGGGGAGTTTGAAATAAAGAATGACTCTTTGAAGAGTTGTGCTTAAATAGAAGATGTATTAGTCAGAATAACAACGCACTTAAAAAGAAGAAAAGAACAATCGACAGATTGACTTTACGAAGTGCCACTCAATCACTGAAGAAACACATTGAAGAACCTAGTCCTAAGTATAAAATCTAGCTAAGAGTTTTAGCGTTGATTTTTAGAGTAGTTCGTTGTGTTTGAAATATTGATGTAATATTAGTTTCAGTGTGTTATAAATTGAACTAGGAGCTAGTCTTTGAGTGGGAACGCATACCTTGGGAGGTGTGTGTGTAGTTAGGAATTAGAGTTTATAATTTCTAGTCGTTGAGTTAAAGGAATTAGAGTTTATAATTCCTATTTGTTGGTTACCAGAGTTTTGTAATCAGTCATTGTTGAGGCTCAGAGTTATTTAGTGAAGTTAGGGTTAAATCCTGTAGAGGTGTATGTCGTGTTTTTTTATACCTTTTTAAGCTGGGTGTTTTCCACATAAAAATCATTTTATTCTTTACTCTTTGTTTTACTGCTTTCTTGGAACACGTCAGGCAACCCATTTCATCGATAGAAAACTCTTACGTTAAAGTCACTGATCAGTAGGGCACGTACTCTAACAAGTGGTATTAGAGAGAAGTTGTCTTAAAAGGGGATAACACCTAAGACAAAGATCAATATGATGAATTCTGCACTACCCACTGGTCACAGTGAAGGTCAATCCACTATTAAACCTCCACTCTTTGATGGTTCTCACTTCATTTGGTGGAAATCTAGGATGGAAATGTTCATTCAAGTGAAAGACTATGAGTTATGGGACAGGATCACTTATGGTTCTACTATTCCAATGAAGTTAGAAGATGGTGAATAGGTCAAGAAGGTAATAGGTCAAGAAGGTAAGAAGTGAGTTTACAGATGATGACTTAGTGGCATTAAAGAAAAATGCTAAGGCTAAAAACATCTTAGTTTGTGGACTAGGACCGGCTAAATACAACAGAGTGTCAAACTGTACCACTGCTAAGCAAATCTAGGATGCACTGGTCAATGCACATGAGGGTACCTCTCAGGTAAGAAAATTTAAGATTGCTATTCTCTTTACTGAATATGAAGCTTTTAAGATGAAGGAGAATGAAACCTTGCATGAAATGATGACAAGGCTTACTTCCTTAACAAATGAGTTGACTTCTTTGGAAAAAGTCATCACTGTTGAAGAACAAGTTGAAAAGGTGTTGAGGGTGCTACTAAAATCAAAATGGAATGTTAAAGTGACTGCTATTAGGGAGGCAAATAAGGATCTCACAGTTATGACACTAGATGAACTAGTAGGGAATCTGAGGACTTATGAAATGAAAATTGATGGAACTAAAGAGCTAGCAGTCCCTGAGGATACCTTAGCTTTGAAGGCATCTGACAGTGATGAAGAAATTGAACTTGATGAAAAACAAGTTACCTTTATAGCTAAGAACTCAGCAAATTCTTCAAAAAGAAGAAGGGATCAGGTAGGAAGAAATGGTCCAATGACAATCCAAATGGATGCTATTAGTGTGGTAAGACTGATCATCAGATCAGGGATTGTCTTGTCTGGGAAATAGAATGGACAAAGAAAAGGGCTAAAAATAAATTAAAAGAAAAAAACAAAAAAGGGAAAAATATGCAATGGTAGCAGCTTGGGGATCTGACTCATATGATGATGAAAAACACTCATAGCTCTTGGAGATTCAGAACTTGAAGGAAGAAGATGATGCTTTTGAGGTAAGTATACTTGAACATAAAGAAAAGTTGCATTTGTTTTCTAAAACAAAACTTATTTCCTTGATGAGTGCACTAATTGATGACTTCCAAGAATTAACTTCTGATAGGGATGAGCTGTTCAACAATCTTGCAAGCATCAAATTTGAGTTTATTGATTTAGAATATTACAAGAACGCTGTTGAATAGGAAAACTACTCTCTCAAGAAACATGTTGAGCAACTTGGTTCTTCAAACAATGATCTTAAGTCTGAAGTTCTAAAATTAACACTCTCTGCAATAATGCAATAGCCATGGTGAATAAACTGAGTCAAGAAGTCTCTAAACTAAAACTTGACCTTGGAAGAGCAAACAGGTGGACAAACTCCTCAAGAATTGTTCATAAGCTGAGTGAAAGAAATTACAGTGAAAAAACTGGTTTGGGTTTTCACAAAAGTCTTGATGCTTCTCAAGACTTGTGCTATATCTATGGAAACTGGACATCCAACCACTGAATGTGCAGTTGCTGCGAAAAGCAGATCTAGCAGTCTAAATCTGGCAAATAAACTATCTCAGACCAAGAAAAGGATAAATAAACCTGGTCAGAGAAACAGGTCACGTAACCTGTTGCCTGCATAGGCTATAGGAAATCTAATTCATCCGTTTACTTGCAAGAAAGGACCAAGCTTATCTGGGTGCCTAAAGTTAACCCCTAATTTTTTTTGTAGGTGCTAGTGAAAGCAGTCAAGCAAAATGTGTACATGAATAAAGCTTTCTCAAGGCATAAGACTGGAAGCAAATAAAGTTTTTTTCACTCACCACATTAAAGGAGAAATAGATCTTTTGGATATGGAAAAAAGAGCACCATTGTTGGAGTTGGAAAGATTGGGAGAACTAAAACAAAAGCCTTTGAAAGATGACCGGATTTGTAGTGCTCGTGTAAGGAGGAAGCAAGGGAGATCCTCTTTCAAAACAAAGAATTATATAAGTACAACCAAGTGCTTGAACTAGTTTGTATGGATCTTTGTGTACTAATGTAAGAAGCAGAGAAGTTAAGAGGACAACAGTGAAACTGATGAGCATGCACAAAAACATATTATACCACCTGTTCTATGACTGAGGGCATATCAACAGGGGAAATAACAAATCAATAACTCGGAACTATGGTATCCAAAGGAAAGAAATTTACTCTTGTGTCCTATAAAGATGTTGATTATGTGGATTACTTAATTGACTGAAAATACACCACTGGAACTAAGTAGATAACATTTTGAAAAAAAATAGGTTAGACTTGGAGATGATTAAAATTGCATGAACCCCCCTCAATGATTGGCTAGAATAACTTTTTTTTTAAATTTTATTAGCTAAATGTTATTCGATTCAGTCTTACACATTTAGTTGTGTGTCCCAATTCCAAATTTTTGACTCTTCTAACCTAATTTTGTATTACATTGTGTAGAAAAATAGGTACAAACAAGCAATTGTGACCACAAAGTTCTTCTTATCAGGTATGTTCTATACTGACATAAGCATAGGTTGTCTAAGTTGAAATAGTTGAGCATACCTATTCCTTACACTTTATCCTCCCCTTGTCGTATAAAGATGACGAATTGATTGACCAAACTTTCTTTGATTCTCTCCAAATGGTTGTGCACAAATGAGTTAATCCTACACCAGAAATTCCTTCTTCTCTCTCAATCAAAATATCAGTTTTGTACTATGAATTTGCCAAGCTTGATCATCAATCATATGAAGCATATGTTTCTGAAGAATGAAAAGGGATATGCTCTCCCTTTTAGTTCCTAATTGGCTCAGATCTTTTAGGATTTCTCAGTCCTAGTTTAGGTTAGACTTTTCAAACAACAATGGATGTTTTTGAACAGATGAATCATGCTGTTCTACCTGGTTCAATAAGGAGGGCTAAAACTCATTGCAAAGAAAAAATGATAAGAAAAATGATTTAGCCGAGATAAATTCTGAACTAAAAGCTGCATCTGATAGTCATGAAGCGGAATAAGTGGTCCTTCAGGCTAGGATCGTGACTTTGAAGCTTGACCTTGATTGAGAAAGGGATGAAATGTTGAAGTCTTTCATCAATTGACACAGTTGATAACACTTGTTCCACCTTCCTCATCAGCTCCTCACTATTTATCCTTAGTCATGTCCCACTTTTATACCATTTTTTTTATTAATGCTTAGTTATTTTGCTTTGTTCAGTACTAGCTTAGGTCTAATGTGGAATATGCTCTGGCAGTTAAATGTAATAGTTATCTTTGCTAAATTGACTCATATGTTTGCTCTCTTTAATACATTACTATGTTGGTTAAAGTCTTTGTCTAGTTGTTTTGGTGATAGCCCCAGTAGCCATGAATAGCATAACAAATCAATTTGGCTAGTCTATTATTGCATTGAAATGATTTTGATAATGCCAAAAGGGGGAAGAAAAGAGGGTTGTGCAATGTTTATAACCCATTGACTAACTTGTTTCATTCTAGTGTTTTATACTTTAGTGCCTACAGGTGAAGATGTTTGAATGCATAAAGACAAGAGGTTTGTTATCATCAAAAAGGGGAAATTTGTTGGAACCTTGAAGTTTTGATGAATGACAATATGAATGAAACAAGTTGATATACGTGTTCCACTGATCCGACAAGTTCAAGAGTGCAGTCTACGGTATAAATAATTAAAAATCAGAATGAGTTAAATCAGTGCAAATGAAAACTTCAACTTACTGATCACGTGGGGAATAGAAAAAGATGAATTTGATTCAAACACTTGATGATAAGGGAAAGCAAGTTGAATTGAAAAAAGAGTCCTATCTGAAGAAGTAGTTTCACTTCTGAGCATATCCTTATGTAAAACGTACAATTTGAAGGACTCTTTGGAGAGTTGGAGTTTGACTACAACACTAAGGAGACAAGAGTTGGAATTGAAGAAGGAGTCTCACTTGAAGTAGAACTCTATGCAATGAGAGTTCTGATTGAAGGGGGAGTTTGAAATAAAGAATGACTCTTTGAAGAGCTGTGCTTAAATAGAAGATGCATCAGTCAGAATAAACTACATACTTAAAAAGCAGAAAAGAACAATCAACTGATTGACTTCACGAAGTGTCACTCAATCACTGAAGAAACACATTGAAGAACATGGTCCTAAGTGTAGAATCTAACTAAGAGTTTTAGCGTTGATTTTTAGAGTTGTTCATTGTGTTTGAAATATTGATGTAATATTAGTTTCAGTGTGTTATAAACTAAACTAGGAGCTAGTCTTCGAGTTGGGAAAAACTCAGAGACTTTGGGAACACGTACCTTGGGAGGTGTGTGTAGTTAGGAATTAGAGTTTATAACTCCTAGTCGTTGAGCTAAAGGAATTAGAGTTTATAATTCCTATTTGTTGGTTACAAGGGTTTTGTAATCAGTCGCTGTTGAGGCTCAGAGTTATTTAGTGAAGTTGGGGTTAAATCCTGTAGAGGAGTTATTTAGTGAAGTTGGGGTTAAATCCTGTAGAGGTGCAGGTCGTGATTTTTTACACCTTTTTGAGCCGGGTGTTTTCCACGTAAAAATCGTTGTGTTCTTTACTTTCTGTTTTACTGCTTCCTTTGAACACGTCAGGCAACCCGTTTCATCGATAGGAAACTCTTATGTTAAAGTCACTGATTAGTAGGGCACATACTCTTACATACATTATTTCCTAAGGACCAAATTGCATTCTATATATTTTAGTTGTCTTTTAATGGTATTAGGACATTTTTGCGGTATTCTGCCAATCCCCACAGTGGAAATATATTTCTTTAAGCTGCATAGTGTGCAACATACAATTCTGAAAGAAAGCTCCAGTAATTTCCTGCACATATTTATGAAGTGAAACACAAGTCCGATAAAAGCAATATTTTGATAAAACTGATTTTAATAATCTCTATGCTTTTAAATATTGTTTTGCCAGTTTGAAAGAATTTGTTTCTTCATACTAATTAATCAGCATCAATCAATTAAAACCAGATTCGAAACTAGTTATTAATCGACTGTATGTATCATCTATCTCCGCTTTGTAACTACCTGCTGTGGGAAGTCACCATCTTCCATTTGAGAATTAATCAACAGCCTTGCCGCACGGTGGAGAGGCCTTGGATCTCTATCAGCCTGTCCAAAGAGGAAGTTGGTAAAGGACTCGAATAGCTAGTTTCATACCTCAGCTATCACATGTTTCCTTCTCCTACCTGAACTATCATTATGTGTATCAAAACACAACACAACTATCAATTGTTCGATGGTGATATTTCAGATAGGAAAGGGACAGTTGAGGTGAGTTTTAATACATAGATTGTGACAATTCAGCAGAAAAAAAGGGGGCAACTGATAGTTGGGGTGTGAAACTCGCAAACAAATGATAGTTCAGGTGTGTTTTTTATCATTAACTCAAAGTTTTGCTATGATTCTGGAACAAATTACAAGGAATTCACAATGAATCAATCCCATCAATGCCCATGCAGTTTGTACAAGATTTGAGTGATCTGTTTCTAGTTCCCTGTATACCTGTTTGATCAAATACAAAGCAGAGTAACAGTTGTCTAAAAGTAGATAAGGACAGCCCGATGCACTAAAGCGCCTGTTATGCGAAGGGTCCGGGGAAGGCCCCCACCACAAGGATGTATTGTATGCAACCTTACCTTGCATTTCTGCCAGAGACTGTTTCCAAGGCTTGAACCCGTGACTCCTGATCACGTGGCAACAACTTTACCAGTTACTCCAAGGCTCCCCTTCAGTTGTCTAAAAGTATATGCTAATAGAAACTTGATTTAAATTATTCATTATTGGAATGAACGGATCCAAATGGAGTAAGATTCACGTCTAATCAAGACCTTAACGATGTGCGAATTGAGATGTAGTTGTTATTGTTTTACGTAGCCTTTTATTTGCTTTTACATTACCTTGTCAGGACAAGAATGGTAGCTTTCTCCCCAACTGCCATCAGACCTTTGTGTTCTTAGAAGAAATTCAACGCCTTTACAAACAGCTGCACAACTGCTGTACGACTTGCGTGCTGCAGCAAGCCCTCCAAGAGCAAACCAGGCAGCATATGTGAAGCACACACCCCAGATACCTGTTAACATGATTACTCGTGTCATATGTATCAATAGAGCAGAAAGTTCAAGGGCTCTCAAGAGAAATACCATATACCATGAACCATCAGGCTTCTGTACATCTTCAATATATTTAACAGCATTATCAATGAAATTATCAATCTCTTTGGTTCGGTGTCCAGGGTATAGCTTCTTAAACAGAGGAAGTGCTTGGATTGACAAGCCAGTACACTCAACAGACCTGGATTGACATGTAATCAGTGTGAAGCTGTAATATAGAGACTAACAAAGGGAAGAAAGCTAAAGGGGAAGAGAGAAACTCGAGACAAATCTTACTCATGCTCAATGACAACGTTCGCCACAAATTCAATAGGATTGAGTAACTGCCAGTGAATAAAACAGAGCTAAAAAGTTCAATATTCAGGTTTTGGATGACTATAGAAGAAGGTTTATAACAACCTTGAAATGAAGCAGATAGATGAAATTCCCATATCATGAATCTCAAACTTAAAACGATTATTTTTACTTGTCTCCAAATACTTTGAGGCCCCTGCAGGCTCCCATGCAGCTAAACCCCCATTTTTGCTCTGCAATTTTATTTAAATCCAGAAAAGATGAATTTATAAGATAGGTAGCCATGTATTGGATTCTCTATTCTGTGTAAGATATAGGTTTCTCGTGGAATTCTCATACAAGCTGATAACTTCAGATTCAATGACTAATGATTTCAGGGCACATTTCTCATTTATACATGTAAGGAAAGAATAATGTTCACCGACTCATACAGCCGTGCAGGTTCCATTGCCTCATCAACTAGTTCGGAAGGCATTGTAGAGAAGAGAAGGCAGCACTAGAGAAACAAAATTAAGAAGATATCAGGCAAATCTACTAGCATTTTCATCTCAATACTTTTTAGTAATTACGGGAAGTTGAATCTTATTTCATTGAATAGTTCGTTACCCTTGATGCTTCGGCAGTACCTTCAGATATTTGCCATCCATGATCTTGATATGAAAAAGTCCATGATCCTTTTGAGATATGCCGATATATTCCTTTAAAATCACCAGAAGGATTGTCTTTCACCTAGCAAGAAGTCACTTACACTAATAAGGTCCATGTTTTGAAATAGCTGTTATGCTCATGTTCTAAACATCCAACCTGAGATTTTTTTAAGAAGTCATGTCCTTTTCTAAGAGTATCTGATATCTCATCATTCATCTCACTAGCCAATAGTGCTTGAATAGCAAAACTAGCACCCCATGCTTGACTACCGAAACTGCAATTCAACGACAAATACACACCAATTTCAATAACAATTATTTGCATCATGATGGATCCTATTTCTTAACTCCTTGTGGTTTGGGAAATAGTATAGTTTTCTTGCTTACAAAAAATTATTCATATCTACCAACCTGCATTTTCATTCCATCTTCAGCTACCCATAAAAAATCTGGAATCCGAGCAAGATGTTTTTTGAAATAACTGCCATTTGGATCCTCAACCCAACATGCAAGCATACACAACACCTACACCATCCACGTGGTACTTAAGTGTCAAATGATTCGTTAAGATAGTGCAGGTATTTTGTAATCTGTTCAAAATGAATTAGTTGCCATACTTTTTCGCCACATCCAATGGTGATGTACCAACTATTCTCGTCTTCGTGATGTATATGTCTCATGGTAACTTCAAGAGCTTTATTTCTCAGCTTGTTGAAGGACCAATGAGTCAATAGAGGCTCGTACATATGTAGAGACTGTCCCACATCAAATCTTGAACCCATGGGTGAGGATAATAGAGATCCTCCTACAGCAACAAGCTTGTGTTCGAGCATTTGTAGAAAATAGTATGATATCTATTCTAACTTCAAGACTGAGTCACTGAGGACACATTCAGTCTGTAGATAAAGTTATAGAGGGGTAAATAATTGTACTCCTTTTGCTGATTAAGAGCTGGATGGAATCCTCTCAAATCCTCAAATGAGAACTTCACTTAACGAAGGAATGCATCTAGGCAAGACGTCACAAGGATAGTTACATTTCTCTACTAGCCAGGGACATGACTTCCAGCTGATAATCCATTTTCTCTTCACAAAATTCCCTTCAATCCCCCGGTCTAGTTGACATGAATAGTTAAAGAGAAAATCCAAATCCATGTCTTATTATGTTCAACAATCCATACTTGTAGGAATGAAATACTATATATTCCTCCACCAAGTGATAATGATTGATTACAAATATTTAGTATATTTTTCTTTTCTCTATTTATAAAGGTCCAGAAGTACCTTCTTTACGTATCATTGGAAAGTACATTAACATAAATACAACAGTAAGAAGCGGCAATACAAAAGTGTGTAAACTATAAGAACAATCACCCTCACTAGTTAGAGGCCAGCGATAGACAATAACTCCCTCCCGAACATAGTTACCGATGAACAATTTTCATCGTACTCTCCAAAGAGCAACTCTTCTCAAAATCTCACTCAAAAAGGTGTTGAGTTGGAATCTCATTCTAACTAAGGATTTTTGTGGTTCCGTAGGATCAAACAACCAGAGAACTAGGAATGGAGGGCTTTCCCCCCTTTCCGCCCGACTCTTTGGTCTTAAGAACATTGGTTTTAAGGGTGACTCGTTGCCCGCTATGTTGCTCGGACTCTTCAAAAATGTCAACGGGTGCGTGTCGGATTTGCCAAAGCTAGTGTATTTTTGGAGAATCTGACATGGGTGCGGCATCGAAAGCGAAGAGTCCACACAACTTAGGTTGCCCCTCTCTGACCCTGACTGCTCAACCTGAGAACGAATAGCTAATGTGTTCCACTTGTTGACCAACGTTCTATGGTCGTTCCATGACCCCAAGCCCACAATTAGCCCAACAACAACAACAACATACCCAGTGTATTCCACAAAGTGAGGTCTGGGGAGAGTAAGTATACGCAGTCCATATCACTACCTCGGATGAGGTAGAGAGGCTGTTTCCGGTAGACACCCGGCTCAGGAAGACCGCAACTAGTCCAATAGAAAAGAATCATAAGCTTGAAGAAAAGAGAAAAGCACCCTTGGATGATGCAGGCATCAACAACTTGTGGGGAAGCTTGATAATATCTTACTATGAGTAGGCCTGACATTACCTGGTATATGCATTTTTTTAATCTCGTTAATCAAACAACCCTTGATTAATCAAACAACCCTTGATAGTCATACCTTTGCACAAATTTGGCGTACTTTTTTCCAGTTAATTTCATTGTATGGTTGATCATATAACTCTTCCCTCAATTGCAAAATGAGAGGTGTGATTGGACAAACAAATCTCTTCCCGTAGAGATAAGACGTTGGCATGTAGACCGTTCGACAGTAACACATCATTTTTGCTGCACTTAAATTAAGAGTCAAAATACTTGGTAGATCAATAAATCAATACTTACAGAGAACGGGATCAATATATAAACTAGTAAATATTGCATGGAAAATCCTGAAAATTAGTATCTACAATGAAAATGAACTGAAAATTTTAGGATGTGTATGCATGAGTAATATAAATATTGACAAACCTGGATGCATGGGAAGAAAAGATGGAAGAATCCAAAACTCAGGTGGCATTGGATTGGTTCCTAAGCATTCAAAAGCTCCAAGAATCTGAAAAAGAAGAAGGAAGATTTATCAGCAACAAGAAGGCATTAATATGACACTACAAGGTTTAGTACTTGACAATGGAGAATGATATAGTTTAACTCTTGTACATTAACCATAAAAAATAACTTTTGCAGAAGCAGATCACCTAAATGATAACTTCAATTAACTGTCCACATTAAGTGCAGAGGCATGTATGTAATATATAACCAATAGGTTCAACAAACCCCAGAATTTAAGAAAACTATTTAATTTTGAAAACTATAAATTCAAAAATATAATGGGTCCAGTGATAAGAACCTAGAGGTTGAACCCATTAAAACGTGTCATTGGGGTGTAAGGCCTGCTTACTTATATACCCAATATCTCTCCTGTGTTTTGCCGATGTGAAACTTCGTATCTTAAGCAGGGGTGTAAAAAATAACCTACAAAAAGGGAGAACCTTAACCCAAAAGCAAGTTACTGAGGTGGGAGAGCGCAGGGCTATATAAACCCCACATCAACCACTTTGTAGTACTTATATGGGACTTACAATGGATCACAACAAACCACCAAGCTCCGCAACCATTGTCCTCGACGGCGGTGCATTGGACATTACTAGCCCCGAGCGAACACTAACATCCCAACATCACCATTCATGGTACGATGGACACCGAGGATAGTGAGTGACTCTGATTTCACTGTTAAAATCCAAGGAGAACCACATCCCAAAAGGTAGCTATTGAGGTGGGAGAGTCCAAGGCTATAGAAACCCCATATCAGCACTTTCTAGTAGCGATGTTAGACTTGCAATGGACCGTAACACCTACTCCAACAGGTTAATACACTCTGATAGTGTAAAAGTTTTGTAAAGTACTACTAGTGTATATAACTTAATCATACTAGTACAATATAACCTACTAAACAATTTATTAGTGTAACTAATCATACCGAGAGCCATGTTTTCCCCCAAGAAGGAATTGCAGTGACACTACCATGATCAAGAATCCATTTCCTTGCTCTAGCACAGGCATTATTTTCGCCACCATCTGGCCCTTCTCCAAGTATCCTCATGCATATGTAACTCAGAGATGTACAGAACATAGTACTATCACCTTCTATGTGCAAACCCCATCCACCATCTTCATTCTGAGTAATGCAGAATGTTGTTAGTAATCTAGAAGTAAATCTGGAAATGAGTTTAACTTCTATGCAGTTCGTTTGGTAGCTCGTAAAGAAGCAACTTATTCGTGTATTAAGTTATGTATATGTTATACAGTGTTTGGTATCTAGTTATAAAATAAGTTATTCATGTTAAAAATAATACAATGTTTGGTTGCAATTTAGAAACCCACATAACTAATACTAGCATAATTTTAACCAGCTACTACATGACCCTTAAGAGTATGTGTAGTCTATAGCAATATTAATTTCTTCCTTTGTCCATCATTACTTGTCCATGTTTGACTTGACACACCCCTTAAAAATAATAAATAAAAGAGAAATTTTACTATATCACCCCTATTATTATGAGTCATCTAATGTTGAGAAATGAATGTAGTATTTAATAAAGGAGATAAAACAGACACAAAAAGGTTTTTATCTCTTGATTTTTCAACTTTACAAGTAAAGTTGGACTACTATTTTTAGTATACTGGGTTGGTAAAGATGTACAGAGGAAGCAACATAAGAATGCACTTTAACATATTATAGCTGATCAAAATACATCAGTAGATACTTTAGACTGGCGGTGTATATTAAGTATTCAGGAACCAGCAAAGCAAAATATACTCATTGTGACATTTAAGTCATATACCTCGTGACAGTTTAAATACCGAAAAATTTCCTTACGATGTATTAAGATGGCCAGTGATATACATACACATAACCTGAATTTGGGTGCCCAAGAAAATGAGCAAATATAGATAAACATTACTTTAACCATGCATAAATAGTACGAAAAAGTAACACATACAGAAAATAAGGGATGATAACAAAAACAACTGAAAGTAACAGTAGTACAAGCAACACCAAAAATTAACAGAAATTGAAGAACAAGAAACTTACGAGAGGTGGAAGAAAGAATAGAGGACCAGCATTTTCCTTCATCACTAGCCTGTACTGCTGAGAAAAAATGAATTGCTCTACGCAATGCAATTGTGGCAACTTCATGGCTGATTTCTTCATTTTCTTCTACTTTTATTGAAGGAATTCTCTGTTTGAAATTCTTCTCTCTCGAAGAAACTGCACTTATAATGTGTTGAACAAGGAATTTGATCACTTATATGTGGTAACAAGAAAATATTATTTCAAAAGTATACGTGATGATGAGGTTGAAAGAAAGTTTCAGAGGGTATTTGGATTAGATTATTTTTGGCTTTTTAGCTTCTTGTTTTTTTAAAATTTTTGGAGCTGTTTGGCAAAGACATTGAATACTTTTTAAAAACAGGATATTAGTAGCTCTAAACTATATTCGAAGTTATTATAATACACATATTTTATCTTTTATTGGGGTCTTATTATTTCAAAATTTATTTTTCTATATTTTTGTGCTCCTTTTATGTTGACATGACTACCAAGGCAGCGCAAAATAAGCACAAAAAATATTTTGCTGCTGATAATCACGTCAGTAAAAGGAGCATAAAATACATGAAAAATGAATTTAGGAAATAATCTCCCTAAAAATTTAAGTGTGTCATAACAACTTTGAAAATAGTTTGAGGGATATCTAATTGATTTTAAACACTTAAATTTAGACTTTAAAAGAGAAAAAAAAAAAAAAAAAAAAAAACAAAAAAAAAATGACTTTTAAAATAAAAATCAAATAAAAAAAAAAAAAAAAAAAGGCAATTCAAACACTCTATAGAAATTCGGATGGTGAAGCTGAAAAGGAAAAAGGTACTATATGGAGTACCTTTGCTTTAGAACTTTATGATTTAGAAGTCATAAATCTTTTGATGTATGGTTAACTTTGTAATTTAGAACGCATATACTTCTATAAACGAATAACGTTGCGATTTAGAGAATATATATATATATATATATATTTCACAAAAGAAGTGATTCATATATATTCTTGTCATTTAACAAATAGAGCATATTTTCCCTCTTTTTAATGGATTTCCATTTTTTAATTTAAAAAATATTTTTTTCTTTTTTATTATTAAAAATTGTCACTTAACTTTTAAAAAATAATTTTAACACTTTTTTTTTAACTGTCTTGTTTTAGGGTAGTAATTATACTGTTAATTCTTGTGTTAAGATTTCTACATGTTAAAAATTAGATTAAAAAAATTGAAAAGTTCAAAAGAAACAAAAAGTTGTTTCCAATTTACACGAGCTACTATTTCATATATAGATTATTCGACTAAATTTTCGAAATGTTCACCCATATTTGAAAAATTGTCTAAAAATATCATTTTTATTTCATTTAGGATAATAATATCACCCAACTCTTTCTATTTTTGATAAAATATACTTAAAACCTCAAAAAACCTTCTCTCTCCTACTTGGAATGTCATGTGATTAAAAAATTTTTTATAAATAGTTCTATTTAACTTATCAAACTTATTTAACTAAAGTTTTATCCTGATTCTTTTAAAAAAAAAATTACACATGATATACTAATCATTGAAGATTAATTTAATTACACCGACAACTTGAATTATTTTATTTGATATGTACTTTTTAAAATTTCTTTTATTTACTTATTTATTTCACCGCTTAATAATATTTAAAACTCAAGTACTCATAAAAATTGTTACTCATTAATTTTTTTTTGTTATTTATTTTATATATTAAAGATTCTTAAAGTGTAAAAGAAATAAAAATGATGGATTACATATTTTAGACATTAAATTTATTATTTATATGAGAATAAAAGAATAAAATCCATTTTTTTGGATTATACAAAAGAATTTTTGGATTAATATAATCCAAAGATATTATATTACCTTCAAATATAGAGTAATAGAGAATAAAAAAATATAATTTGTTATTAAAAAGCATTAATGGAAAATCTACGGTATTTTTTGTTGCCAAAAAATTTTCAATAAGAAAATTTTATTGTGTATTATTTCTTGAAAAATTTAATTTGGACATACATTACTTGCAAGTTTTTATGCAAGATAATTTTTGATAAATATATAGTGAAAAGATGATTTTTTTTTTCTTGCAGATTTTTTACAAGTAATTGCCCATAAATAAATCATGTAAATCCACAAGATAAGACATAAAAATTTAGAAAAAAAGTTATTATTTTTAATTTAGTTTCATCACTTTTTTGTGATCATTATATTTATATTTTATTTTATTATACAATTAAACACTAATTTATATCCGTACTTCATTCTAAATTCATCAAAAGCAAAGAATAATTGACTGAGTAATATTTTAAAAATTCATTTGTAATAGTATCGAAGAAGGTATCATTTTGTTAATATTTCTTAAAAAATTTAATTTGTTTCAAGACTACATAATTTTTCTTTCCTTCAAAAAAAAGAGATTTAACTCTTTTATTCTCATATAAATAACAAACTTAATGTCTAAAATATGAACTCCATCGTTTTATTTCTTTTACATTCTAATAATTTTTTGTATATAAAATAAACGACAAAAAAAAATTATTGTACCAATTCGTATAAGTACTTGTATTTTAAAACTATTATTAAGTGGTGAAATAAATAAGTAAATAAAAGAAACTTTAAAGATTACATATCAAATAAAATAACTCAAACTTTTGGTGTAATTAAATTAATCTTCAATGATTAATATATCATGTATAATTTTATTTAAAAAAAAATTAGGATAAAACTTTAGTTAAATAAGATTGATAAGTTATACATTTACAAAAAAAAAAATTAATGACATGACATTCTAAGTAGGAGAAAAATATTTTTGAAGTTAAGTATATTTTAAGGGAAAAAAAAAGTTGGATGATATTCTTGTCCTAAATAAAATAAAATTGATATTTGCAGGCAATTTTCCAGACATGAGTGACCATTCAAGAAATTTACTCTAGGTTATTCATTCCGTAGTTTAATTTCTGAATTCTTGACTTTCATTATTATTGATATTTGAAATATTGAATTTCTATGTTTCATCTTGAATTCTTTTTTAATTGAAAGTTTGTGGTCGTCTATCTCTTGAAAAATTCGAATTTGTTGATTTTAAGTTTGTTGAAATTTTATGTTTGATACAATTTTTTTTAACAGGACTTGCTCTATAATTATTGTCTTAAAATTAAATAATTTGGGGTATAAGTTGAAAATTCACCAATGGAAGATTCAAGCTTGACGCGATCTGGATGAGTTTTGGAAGCTTTTTGCGGGTGAGTTCAATCTTGAATTAAAATCATCACAAGAAAAATGAGTCAGATTTTTTTTTAAAGCCATGTGACAATTTTTTAATTGAAAAATAAGGGAAATGATTTATTTTAATTTGAAAAATGGAAATTCGTTAGAAAGAAGCGCAAATAGTTTTATTTGTTGGACGGCAAAGATATAAGTGAGCCACTTTAATTAAAGAGAAGATTATTAATTTTAAATCACAAAGTTGAGAAGCATAGCGAAACCGGGAAAATTAACTTTTCAAGTTTCACCAATTCCTTTTCTTTTTCTTCTATGCCCCTTTCCTCTTTTCCTTTAACGGAGAAGAAGTCGTCTTCTCTTATTCTTCGAATACACACAAAAGAGGAAAGACATTTAGATGGTGGATACTAACTTTATTTCCTATAGAATAAAATTATTCGACCTAGTCATTCTCCCAAGGAATCTGAAACTAGTTAATCATGCTATCCCTACTTTTTAACCAATCGGTCAATCACACTATCCTTATCTTTCAACCGACCCCAAGGAAAGCAAGTCCCATCGATTGAGTTGTTGATGGAAAAAGGGTTGCTTTCAAACCTGAAAGATGTCTAGGTATTGGAATCGGGCTAGGAGCAACTATTGAATTTGCTCAGTTGAAAGGGAAAAGACCAATGAAAGAACACTTTAAGATTTATCTACTCAGTCAACCTCGAGGTGAGGGTGTGACAGTCAATCCAGAGATTAAAAGGAACCTGAAAAAAAGATACTTTATAGAATATGCCAAACTCCCATCTTCCATCAGTCTAGAGACTACGAGTTGGGAACACTGTTAGCTGATTCCAACTCAAAGAATACAGACATGAGAACTGAATAGATAGCTTGGGGCATGGGAGCTTCTCTTAAGAGAAGAGTTCCTATTATATGTCAGGAGAAGCTGGTGTTCACATCTTTAATCTATCCGCTAGAGGTCTTTAGGCCCCTTTCCTACATTTGTCTTTTGCATCTAAAGCTACTTCATCGTCTAGCTTGCCTTTGTATATGGGTACATGTCTTTCCAACATGATAATATAGGAAAGGACCCCAACCCTATAGGTAAGGTTGGTTTTCTATGTCTATTTCTCCTGCTTTTATTGGGGTTTCTATCTAGAGTTCGAATGTAAAAAGCCTTAAGAGATGGAGTTCTTATTGGATAGGACAGTCTATCTCAAGAAAGTCCCCAATTACCAAGCAATCACCTAAGGTCTCTCAACAGGTGCTGCTTTTGTCGACACCGTGCCTGCTTCTGAGGTAACCTGGGCTATCATCCTTGCTGCTAAAGAGACCATATCATCGTGCCTAAAGGGACCAATGGAAGAAGTCTAAATGTAGTATATAGTAGTACAGTGACCGTCTTCTTGATTTTATGAATTCTAACTCTTAGTGAGGTTTGGAACCCTTTCTCTTTGCTAGGCAGCTCGCCCTTCCCTTAAAGAACCTATCTCGATCCTATATCCCCATGAACGAAACACAAACCCAATTTCGGCATTCGTAGCGCATAGGTTAGTTCATTGGATAAGTCAATTTTTGTCTTCAAGGTCGGTGGCACCATTTACTGGAGTTAAAAGACTTAGAAAATCAATATGAAATTGACTTCTATATTCGTTCTACGTGTCTTCTCTTAGAAAGAAGTAGTTATGGAGGGCTTTATCCCTAAAAGCAAAGGCTAGAGGTCTAATAGATAATAATATGACATATATTTCGCTAGATGTAGGGCTCAACTTATTCGCAGTAAGACTTTTGGGCTTTTTGAGGTAGACCAAGCCCTAGATAAGGTGAATTTAACTTTAGAGAATTAGACTAAATTGAGTGGAACCTTTGGCTTACCGTAATTTTTCACAAAATGGACCATTATTCAATACATATTGATTGAGAATCTGTGTAAGATTACAAACCTTCTCTTCTCTCAGGTTCATAGGTTAACTCCTAATGTTGTCCCTCAGCGACTTGAATTGATGCCTATCGATAAGAGAAAAACTCGAGATTCGTGCCATGTATGTGGAACACAACAACTTTTTATTGATGTGAATCAACAAATCACAAAAAAATTAGGTCACACAGATCTTAGCAAATTCAGCTAGTGATCAGTATCCTATCTTTCTCTTTATTCCCATAGAAAGATTCTTCTATGAAAAAACTCTTCTAGGCTGCCTATTCTAGAGTATCCCATGGCTCCCTTGGCATGGTACTGGACTCTAGTCATCTCTTCTTGTCGGAGCATTCACCTCTGAATCTGCCAGGTCTCTTGGATTTGGTTTGATCAGTCTTAGCTTTCATAGAAAATGCAGAGAAGAAATGCATTTGGTTTAAGACGAAAGTGAAAATGAGTAGGATTTCGGTGCATTAAAAATATACACAATTTGTTGTTCTTGGTCACAAATTAATTTTACACGAAAAAAGAAACTTTTTCATTTAAATATTTCATACGAATGTTTAAGATTATCTCATTAAGAAATTCTTTACACAAAAAAGAAAACGAGAAAAAATGAAGATAGTTGTTGACCTGCATTCGCCAAAGAAGATCACTACTAGGCTTAACTTTATAACGATTATTCCAAAATTGTTGATGGATGTCTTTGATCTCTGCTCGTTTTCTATTGTTCCAACATTTGTGTTGAACTCCCACGTTTGTCGTCCAACATAATTATTTGTGCTATACAAATATGGACCATCTTCTCTTTTGCAATTTTTAACTTCCACATTCTCAATATCTTCTAATACGTACAAGGCTGAAAAATTAACACATATTCTTATAAGGCTAATTTGAAAAATTCACACATATTCTTATACCTACAAGGCTTAGTGATATTAATGAAAAATTCACACATCTTTTTATCCCTTAGATATCAATGAAAAATTCACACACAATATAGGTATGAGTTAACACCAAGACCGTCTCATTAAAATTAAGGGTCTAAAATCAAATTTTATGAATAATTAGAGTTATTTTTTATTCTTACATACTACTCTTTTTAATATAGTATTCGAAGAAGACATTAAACATTTAACTTCACATAATAATATTATTATTTATAAAAGTAAGGACTAATTTAATTAATAAGATGTTAGTCATTTGTTTGCAACACATTTCCTTAAATATTTATGTAAAAACTTTATTTATTAATATGAAGATATGATAAAAAGTTCGAAAATATTTTTAAAAGTAGATAGTTCTTTTTTATTATTATTTTAAATTTAGTACTTTTTATATTTCACAATCTTTAATATTATTTTAAGTGAACTTAAAATTATAAAATTCATATTAAATTTTTGGGGGCGAAAAGCAAACGCTTTATTAACTTTACCTTTCAGTCATCCCTAGTTGAAACTATTTTTTCTTTTTTCTTTTTTCTTTATTGTGTTTCCTTTTTCCTTCTTTTTCTTTTAATGATTATTTTTCCATGAAATTATTTTATTCTTTATTTTTTTGCACCATAATCTAACTCACTCTCAATTTTTGTTCTATATATTCCTTTTCTTCTCTTTTCTTTCATTTCTTTTTTTAGTTTATTTCTTAACTCGTTTAATTTTTCCTCTGCTTCTGTTTTTACTGCTTTTAGTTTTTGCTTTATTGGTTCTTTTTATTTTTGTGTGTGTGTTTTTTTTTTTTAATTTCCGTATTTCTTGTTCCTTTTCTTTTCCTTTTTTCCTTTTATTTCTTTATTCTTTATCTCTTTTTTTTTTTTGCTTTTGTCTTTCTTTTATTTTCCTTTAATGGTTCCTTTTATTTTTTCATTTTTAATTTCTCTTTTTTTAAAATTTCTTTATTTCTTGTTACTTTTTTGTTTCCCGTTTATTTCTTTATTCTTTTTTTCCCTTTTTTCATTTATTTTTTTCTCAAATTGTGATATTCTTATTTTTTTTACCACAAAATAATTTCATCTTTTCGATTCTTATTTATTTTATTTATTTCTTTTGTAAGCTTATTTCATTCTCTTTTCTTTTTCTATTTTTTTTTTCATTTGCCTCAGTCCGTTATGATAACATCACAATATATTTATATATTGTCATGGTATCATTAATGTCTACATCAATCCTTAGTGGGATCACCATACTACCATCATAATATCTATATACTGCCATGATGTCATTGATGTCTGTTTCAATGTTTCCATCAGAATTTCATTATATATATATGCCGACATGGTATATTTGGGATTGCTTCAGCACTTAATGATATCATTACATTATATTTATATATTATCATGGTATCATTGATGTCTGCTTCAATCCTTCAATAAGACCTCTATGATATCATGATAGTATACAGATATACTGTTATAGTATTATTAATGTCTGTTTCAATCCCAGTCAGACGTCCATGATACCATCATAGTATATATATGTGTGTATTGTGTGTGTGCCTATACACACACATACTCACGTGGTATCATTGTCATTTACTTCAGTCTCTAATGATACCATCACAGTATATAGATTTATTGTCATGGTGTTATTGATGCTTGCTCAATCTTTTAGTGAGACATCCATGATACTATCACGATATATCAATATACTGACATGATATCATTGAATTTGCTTCAATTCGTAATGATATGTGTATGTAGGTGTGCGCGCGCGTTTATTGGATGATGAATTGCTTCTATTTAATAGGATATTCAATTTTAAGATAAAATTGCAAATCATAGATTTGCACGAAAATCATGTTATTTTCGTTGAACCACTACAAGATCTTGGACTTCTGTTGTGCGAAATCCATGATACCATAAGCTTGTTTCATGTTATTTTAAGAAGGGTTTGCCCGTTCGTTTTACATAAACTCTTGTACGAGTTTCACGTAGTTTCAATAGTTCTTCTGCTTCCATGACACATTCAGTTACTTGTGCCATATAAAAAACCACCAGCAAGTTGATGCATCATTACCATGATGATATAACAAATATACATACATCTATATATAGATAGATGGGTGTATGTATGTATGTATGTATGTATGTATGCATGCATGTATAATTAACAAAAAAAAAAATTAAAAGAGGAGACCCAAACGATGAAGTGATCACAAAAGAGAGTTTTTAAAAGAAAATGGAGGGAGAGAGGGGCAGAGAGCAAGACTCACCACGTTTGATAGGCTGAAAGAAAAAGAAATAATTATTGTGTGGAAAAAGTGAATGATCTGTGCAACTATTTATATAAAAAATTAAGGTTTGTTACTTCTTTTTTTTTCTGGTTCCTTATGATGATGAATTAATATGCCATTTAGGGGTGTCTATGGTTTGGTTAGAAATCAAATTGAACCAAGAACTAAGTCAACTCAAATAAAAAAATTGACATTGGTTTGATTTAGTTTTAAATTTTAAAATTCGGTAATATTTTAATTTTTTGAGAAAATAACCGAATAAATAACCAATTGAACCGATATATTATATACATGAATTTTATAATTATTTGAAATATGATATTAATTTTTTGTAAATAATTATAAATATTGTATATCTTTAATCACTAATTTGATTTTAGTATACTTCTTTCACATGCAAAACAACATTTTAAGTTTCATTTCTAAATAAAATATGTTCAAATCCAACACTCTAAATCTAATTGTTTCTATGTGGTGTGATATATTGTTGATTTTTATTTTTGTTTGAGAAAATATCCATCTACTCTTCAATGTTCATATATATTCATAGAATGTATATGAATTTTATTTAGAGTTGCATGTTAGTTTTGTGGAGGATAGATCTGTGATATGGAGTAACATTTATAGTTATGCAACTTAAATATGCTAAATATCAAATAGTATTGAGAAATACTAGAGAATTCATATACATTTATCTTGTGATAGTAAAGAGAAATTTGTTGATTCTTAAGATTTATTTGAAATATTTGTCGTGTGTCTTCATTATTTTACCATTATCAATTTATATTATACAGATTTGAGAGACACTTGATAAAAATAAGAAAAGCTCTCTTCTCTTAATCTCTAATTTCTTTTTTTTTTTTAATTTCTATTTGTTACTTTTAGCTTTATTCGGTAACAATAATCTCTAATATTATTTTGATGAATTACTCTATCCATGAATTATTTGTGCACTACAATTAATTGGTACCTCATGAATTGAGTTGTTACTTATCAATATAATTGTCAATTATTACAAAAAGGCTGCTCAAACAAAGAAAATAGTTGGCCTATTCGTATTTAATTATAGGTAGCTATACAAAGCTCAAATCTTTGGTTTTCCTTTGCTCACCCTCTAATGTTACATATTACTAGTTCACTTATGCTATATTTGGGCATTATCGTAGTCCGTTATTCTAAAGATCTCGGTACATGCAAAGTTCAGGGAAAGGACCAATCATAAGAGTTTATTGTATCCAATGTTATCCTACGTTTTTGTCAAAGGCTATTTTCAAGTTTGAACCCATAACCTCGATCTTGATCACATGACAACAACTTTACTAGTTATTTCAAGATTGTCCTTTAACTTTACTGTTAATTATGTCTTAAATTTTTTTCCTTATATATTTTAGGAAGCTCAAAATCCCTGTTAGTTTTGGAGACCCTTTTTCCTAATAGATTTGGGAAAGGAAAATATAGTACTTGTAGATTGGGAGAACATTTTCCTTATAGGTTTGAGATGTTGTTGGGATTCTAAAGCATCGTACATTTTTTTTTTTCTTTCATAGTGGGAAATTCTCTCTGCTTTTGCTTGGAGGACTAGGCCTAGCCGAAACCTCGTTAAACCCTTGTGTTGTTTTTCTTCTCTATTTTCTTTACTTGTGGTTGTGCGCTAGTTAACTCATGATATTTTCACAATAATTGATATTCGAGACAAGTTGGGGTTTCTACACATAATCAAGGATTAAGATGTCTCTGTTATCTTCAACAAAGTATGAAATAGAGGAATACATCAGGGATCTAGTTTTAGTCTATGAAAGATTAGAATGAGGTTATCCCTAGTGTTACAGGGGTTGTGTAAGGCTTGAGGAGACTTTTCCAGAAAAGTTGAAAGAATCCGAGATAGAAGACCTGAAGATGAAGGCTTTGAGTACGATCTTCAAGAGCATTACAAATAATGTTCTTTGAGAAATTGCTAAAGAGAAATATGCAACAATGGCATGGAAGAAGTTGGAAGATCTATACTCTAGAAAATCACTGACAAACTACCTCTACTTGAACAAGAGGTTGTACAATCTTCATATGAATGAAGGTACACTGGTTAAAACTCACCTTGATAAGTTTAATTCAATTATAATGGACTTGAAGAACGTGGATATCAAAACTGATAGTGAAGATCAAACCTTAATGGTGTTATGTTCTTTACCACCGTCTTACAATTCTTTTATTTATACGTTGCTATATGGTAAAGATAGTATCTCATTGGATGATATTAGTAATGCACTAAAACTTAAAAGAGTTGAAGAAGAGCTTTTTGGATAGTAGAGTTAAGGGAGAAGGTATCTTGAGTATGGAAAGATCACAATAGGAAAACTTCAATAGAAAAATGTCTAATGGTAGATCGAAGTCTAGAACAACGAATCAGAACCGTTGTGAGTGCGGAGAATAGGGTCATTACAGAAGAGATTGTCCTTAGCTAAAGGAGAAAAGTTGAAAGCAGAAAGTTGATTACTCGACAAATATTGTTGACACTAGTAGTAATTCTAATGACAGTGACTATGTAGGGGAAGTTTGTGCCGCAACTTCTTATCATAGGAACAATTCTTGAGTTCTTGATTCTGGTGCAACTTTCCATATGTGTCTACACAAAAATTGATTTGCAACTTACAAGAAGACTAGTGAGACAATCTACCTAGGTTATGATAATCCACTAGAGGTAGAGGAAATTGGTAACATTAAATTGAGAATGTTAGATGAAATTATCAGAAATATTGAGTGTTGACATGTTTCTCAAATGAAGAAGAATTTGATTTCTCTTTCGACTTTAGATGATCAAGGGTATAAGTTTCACTCTGTGAATGGAACACTTAAAGTATAAAGGTTTCGTGGTACTCATGAAAGGCAATCTTCATTCTAAACTTTATAGCTTCATTCTAGACTGTATAATCTTCAAGTGAGTGTAGTTGAAGAGGAAGAAACTGTAGCTTTTGAGA